>NW_010404069.1:0-23569 GCF_000710305.1 Buceros rhinoceros silvestris | reverse complement strand
CACTCTTTCTTCACTAAAAAACATGCAGATTTCTCATATTCAACATAATACATACTCAGGACATCATTATTTATATGAGAACTTTCTTTTCTTTTACGTTAAATGTCATTGTGCAGCCAGAAGGCGTAATCTGCATAATGAAAATACGAAGGAAAAATGTGAATGTCCTCTGTGGTTAAATTTCACTTGCCAAACACATACAATGGCTTCAGAGGTATTTCATGTCTCTTTGGAGGTTTTTCATACAGTGTGTCACAAAGAGGTCACTGCTCTTTAACCCACTGGTTGCCACTGCACCCCTGAGAGGAGTCTGCTTCTCTAAGAATGTACTTAAGGAAGCGTAAGTGGTACAAACAATAAGAAAAGCAGATATGGAGGACAAGTGTCTGTGCTGCATCAGACAGATTTGCTGGTGGTTGGTGTGAGCCATTTCATTCCAACACACTAACTTTACTCCACCTGCTGCAATTGCTACAATCACATTCAATGCAGTATTTCCCCTCTCGCACTGCAACGATTACTACAGGGTAACATCACTATCAATGGGACAGGAAGAGTTCTGCCTAGAGGACTGGGAATAGCACGCTCTCTGCTAAGATTTCCTTTGTAATACACTGATAATATTCTCTGACACAATACATTCGTCCTTCACCTCATCCTTTAAATACATCTCAGGTGTGTTGCAGACAGCGGAAAGACAAACTGGATCTAAACGATGTCTGTTCCGAGCTTGCAACAAAACCGTATCACAGGGATCCTCTCCCCTAAGAAGTCAGGCAGTCTTTCTGCAGAAAATCACCAAAACACTAATTAATGCCAGAGGGCTGACAACGGACACCAGAAAGGGAGCACACTCTGCCAAACAGGACGGCACAGGGAGTCACCCTTCTCCCATGCCAGGGATGGCTCCCTCTCTGTCAGCTGAGGAACTGTCTCCCCATTATCCACTTTAACTCCTGATTTACGCTTCACCAAACTTTCTCTGGCAGTCAGACAGATCCATTGTGTCACATGTCTCGATGAGGTAGACGCAGAGCTGACAGGAAACCCCCTTAGTTAAACAAGCCCTAGTTGAAGCCAGCTTGCCCTTTTTCACATCCCTGTCATCATCTCTCTGGTATGCACTAATGACTGCACAAGATCAAATTGCTGGCAATGGTGACAGAGCTGGCTCCTCAACTAGCTCTTGGAGACACGGGCACCTGACAAACCACAGGCCACTCTGTGAGATGAACCAAGACATCACAATGCAAAGTGCTAACCAGGCATGGTCTTTGTTACAGGAGTTCTACAGCATTAACCCACCTCTGGCTTTCCCTCGTAACCGAGCACTTTGTATAAAATCAGCAGCAGCTGGCACATCTGCTCTCCATGCAGCAACAGCTTCTCCTTCAGTGCTAAGGGCAGGAGAAGAAAAGTTGCTCACCTTCACTGAGTTAATACCTCCTGCTGTGCTTTCACTTGCATAGTTGACTCCACTCCCATTCAGTGGAACCAGCATCAACTGGTATTTAGTGATCCTTAAATCCAAGCCGAGAAGAGACAAGCAGGATAAAGCTCGAGAGCTATTGACTTTCAATCCCCTTATTACAAATGGAAAGTTGGACACTGAATTACTACCCATCAACTGCAAGTTCAATTCTTCTGCTAAAGAAGTCACTCCGTGAGGTAGATGCTCACAGTACAGTGCAGTTTCTGCTCTTTGGAGAAGGTACTAACTTCACTGAGTAGTGTCATGGAAACAAATATTGTATTCTCTGCAAACTGCCTTTCTTTGACCCATCTGCCTCTCAGCTCCAGTTGCCTGCTGCCCTCCCTTTGCAACCCCAGACCTTGCCTGTTTGACCTGTAATCTCTGCTGTGATTGTTAATGCTCTATTTACAACCAAAGTAACCAAATCAATCTGACCAAAACAACCGGTTTAGTAAGTCTGTTTTATCAGCCTATATACCTGCCATCTACCCTATCACTCCCGACACATTTGAACGTTTAGACTTGCATGTTTATCTCACAGCTCCCTGCTGCTGTGTTGACACCTGAATACACCCTTAAGTGAACAATTCATGTTTAAAAGGAGAGACTTGGTTAATTTTGCCAAACTGACTTCAGGGTAATGGGCAGATACTGTCCCACACAAACACCAGGAGACAGGGGCTTGCACCATGTTCTTAGCTCTCCATGAGCCTCCCTGTCCATTTGCTTGCGAACAGCAGGGATTATGAAACCATGGCTCTCCCCTTCTGTGCAAGAGGCCAGACAGGTCAGCTACAGCTGTGCAAAAGAGGTGGGTCTTTATCTTCAGTCACAGGAGACCACAGCTCAGTGTAACTACCACAATCCGCCTAAGTCAAATACATCAAACACTTCAAGTGCCACAGCTTGCAATCATTAGAAATAGCCCAGAAATTAAAAGTACAAACCTGGTGTAAATAAAAATCTGGCAGTGAGGAAACCACCTTCTTTCCAAAGACTGTTCTGACATCTGATGACAAACTGTTCAGATCCTGAAAGGGAACCTCATTTCCATCCTAGTACTCTGCCCTCTTGAGAGCCTGGGATGGGGGGTGGAAGGGTGGGTAAAGGGAAGAGACTGAAAAATGACACACACAGGGGGAGTAACCTTCCCGAGGTAATCAATGGCTTCGTAATGAGCAGCTGACTTTCCTGAATATTGATTAGCTAGTGCTGGCAAGGCTCTGCTCTGGGGAGGTCAGCACTCCTGCCAGCTGCCTTGTGTGAACACAAAGGAGGCCTCAGCAAAAGGCAAATTGTAAACGGCAGGTTTTATATGAGAGGCACCATTCAGGCCATCGGCAGAGGAGAAAAAGCAAAAAGTATGGCCACAGCACCGGCAAGCAAAAAGCACAGCAGTCCTGCCAGTTTTTGTTACTACACCGCGCTGTGAAGCGCAATCCCAGGTTCACTCTAATAAACTTGTTCTAAAGACTATCACCTGCAAATACGCATGATGATACCATGAGCTGCTACAGGTTCCTCTTCCCTAAAGATTGCACAGACATGTGAAATGGGGCATTTCACAGACATCCACCCACAGAAGCTCTGTCCAACCTTACACCTCGGTGCACGCAGGGTCTGTGTATACATTTCAAGGTGACACCATATGCTATACCTAGGCCAGCTCTAAGTGTACGTCATGCCCTAGAAGCAGCACGGCTCTATGTTAGTGCTCTGCCCCCCTCACGGCACTCTCTGTTCTGACTCATTCAATAAATTTCATTTTAGGCTTTTAGTACGTTTCTTTTTTCTATAAATAGTTAGACATTAATTTTATGATTACAGGCATTGGTAGATACACACAGAACTTAGACCACTGAGGAAATTAGATATTAGTGACTAAAATGTTATCCTACCTTTTCAGAAGCAGAGAGTCTTTTCTCATAGGCTTTCTGTGGAAAGAGAAATGGTGACAGTCAGGGAAAAGAGATCTGGAAACTGTGTTCTTTGAAAAAAAAAAAGGGGAATAAGAAGAAAAGAAAAAAGTTCCAGTTCCTGCCTGGTGTAACTCATCTGACTTCAGTGGGGCTGTCCCAGGGTAGATTCATCCCTCTGTCTTTGCCAAAAAGAAACAACAGGAGCCAGCCAAAGGCATCTGCTTTTGCATTTCCTCAGTGAGTCCGTTCATTATACTCCCATGATAGAGAAGCTGTAAACAAAGGCACTTCATGATGTTGCATTGTGCTATCCATAATTGCACTGTATGTGCTTCATCAGTACACATGCTTCAGGGCACACTGCAAAAGCTTTTCTAATTGCACTGTATGTGCTTCATCAGTACACACGCTTCAGGGTACACTGCAAAAGCTTTTTATGCATTCAGGACTCTTTCTGAGAGAGTGGGTTAAAGGAAGAGAGGGAAAAGCTAACAGTTACAACAGAAAAGGACAATCTAACATTGCTTGGAGAGGAGTTCAGCATAAGAGGGAGGAGAGGAGCTTTTATATACATACACCACAAAAAAAAAAAAAGCTACAATTTCTGCCTAGCAGTATCCCACTTTGCATGCTTCAATACTTTCACCTACCCTTTCTCTTTAAGGTTACAAGCCCTTTAAAACAGTAACCACGTTCATACAGCACTACCACATGAAAACCTCAGACTGCATGGGGACTCCGAAGAATTTTTGTGAAACAAAAAGCTCAGTTTGGAAGCTCTCTGAGGCTCTTTTATACAAATGGCCCAACTATGCTCTGACTTCAGTGATATATATCAGGTGTAACTCCCTTGCTGGGGAGCATTAAAAAAATTCTAGTGTCATATCATAAGTGAGTCCTAAATTCTTTATTGCTTAGCAGATCAGTTTAAAGTGATTGGCAGTATATGGCACAAGCCGTTTTGCCTCTGAGAAGAAATTCTGTTTATCTCACAAGCATTTACAGCTCCCACTAACAGTGTCTTGGATGTAATAAAGTCCAGCAGAAATATTACACTTCTGCTGAGAGCTTTGCTTTCAGAGGTCCAGAATCTTCCACCACAACATGTATAATTCACACTCACATGTGTATAATCCACACAAGTGTTTGAAAAGAACTTGGGAAAAAAAAATCCTTAGCTAACCAACACCCCGATGGGCAGGGGAGGCAGATACCCGAGGGCAGGAAGTTGAGACTGGTCTGGGAAGAGCAGCACAGACAGAGGTAGCAAGCAAGAGTGAACACAGGGGTTGGTGGAGAGACAGAGTTTTGCGGTAAACTCTACTTTGTATTACCTGTATGCACATAGAACATATTCTGCAGCAAAATTGCAAACTTCAGTTTGTTGGGTTTTTAATAGAATTAATTCTTTGGAAGTGAAAAGAGATAATAGAATGCAACCTGTATCAAAATACACTAAAAATGGCACACACTCAGCAATGTCAAATTGCTTTAAATGCTAGATTTCGCCGGACTGTGGAACAAAAGAGTTTCAAAGTGCATACACCAAGGCAGCATTTGGACAGTTTAACAGCACTGAAAGATTTCTAAACTATGCAATTCCCTCTTTTAAAAAAAATTACTCCCTATCCCAAGTTTTCCCCTATTATTGTCAATTATTCCTCTGCTAGAGACCATAAAAGGAAAAGTTCAAACAGTTCTTTTCTGAACACTTGTTAAGTAACGATAAAAACTGTCAGGCTTGTGTTACTTGAGAAGTGTTTACAGATGAGTAATTAAACAGGAGTTCCTTCCTCTAGAAAGGACCGGACATACACGCTGCCTTGGTCACTGCTCAAGTGACAACGGACACAAGGTATTGGGGAGCAGCCAGTGATGGCTGTGTCAAAGAGACAGGGGATGTAATCGACCCTTTTCTCACTAGAAAACCGGAGCCAAAACCTCTGCCTCACCTGGGCCCCAGGGTTTAGCATCTTACATCCAAAGCGTACCCCAGGAACTCTCTAACAGGAGCTGGCTCTGAAGGAAGTGATCACATGGAAACCCGTTAAAACTTTGCCATAAAAGCTGTAGGCTTACTCCTGATGTTATTATTTAAAAGACACTTGCATTTATTTCCCAGTCACCTTATTCATGACTTCATGGAGAGGAAAGCAAGGCAGCAAAGGACATGAACAGGCATCACCATGTCAGAAAACTCCCAGCTGAGGCATAGATGTTCCATGCAAATTCAGAAAGGCTGGAGACTAGCTCAGCTGGAGATTCGAAGTTGTGCAATTTGGTGTAACAAAGAGAAAAGGATACCCAGCACAGTAAAATCATAATGTACTACTACCACTTTGCAGCAAAGTTTAGTCACTCCATAACGGCTTTCGTAAAAGTCCTCCCAGCATTTATCACAATAAATTATTATATTAATAACATCTTATCTAGCTATAATCTAACTATTTGGATGTCAAAGTATTCAACAAAGAAAGGACCATTGTTTTCTTTATCTGAAGTCTGACCCTGCCAGCAGGGCAGGTACCCAGATTGTGACTACTGGCACAAAGAAATCCGTGAGAGCTGCACAAACCAGCTGGTGGCTTCTGCAAGAAATTTTCCCCAGACCTTGCTCTACTCAGAGCAGTACTGAGAAACCTTTTAGACTTATGTGATGGAATCTACTTCTAAAGGTCAAAGAATCTTTAAGGATTAATTTTTTTTAAATTGGACTAATTAAACCAGATGCAATGCTTAGGAAGAGTGCCAGTCGGCATCCTGTGGAATCATTCTGGCTTTCTCCAGAGCCTTAGTGTAGCCCCAGGAGTGAGTTTGTTTTGAACAAAACTACCTGTGGAAAACTGCATGAGACCCACACGTTGCCTGATCAACTTTGAGGTTTAGACATACAGATGTACCTATAATGACCATCTAGCTGAACTGGAACCTAAGTCATCCATCGAAGTCAAGGGTACAATGCTCACCATTTCTGTGCACTACTAAGCACTAGATGTGCTGGATGTACTCTGCAAGCACTAACCCAGTGAGAAGCGCAGTTAGGCTCCATTCACAGGGCTTCAAGGAAAAGCTCTGCTCTGGGTGAGCCTAGGCCTGGGCTGCAGAAACACAAAGTCACAGGCAGCCAGAAGTGCGGTGTTTCAAGTAGCTCTGGTTCAAACCCAGCCTGATTTGCACCCAAACCATATACCATTTCAGGCTTGCTTGAAGCTTAGCCAACTGTTGCTGAAGGGTTCACAAACTTTAGTGAACTCGTCCTGAACTTTGCATTGGAAATGAAGAAGTAAAATAAAACTGTTGAAGGTTCTGCCTTAAGACATTTTGCCCATCTCTGATACTGATGCCTTATAAAACAATAATTGGTGTTCTGCACAGTCATTCCAAATCCCACTGCCCATCCACTGTTTCCCAGATTTCCTCTTCTGAATGTCTAAGGACTTCTCCCACCCCATCAGCTTCACAGCAGCTATGATCTTTAAGATGAGGAAGAAGATCCCCAGCTACAGAAACACCATATGCTGCACGTAATTCTTTCAGTCACAGGAGTAAAATCCCTCCACCCCAAAAAGCTTTACTTAAGTAACGATAACAACATATTCTTAAAGGTCTTCCAAGGCCAAATGAAAAGCTGCTTTCTATTTTTAAGGAAAGTCATAAAATAATATAGAAGTACGTTGAAAATTGATCACAGCCCTGTCAGTGATAGTAATTCTAAGCTTAGATTCACAGATACCATTATCTGCCTACATTTATTAATCCGCCATATATATATAACCCTTTGCTGTTCACCGTAAGTTCAGCTTTGACCTTTCTCAGCAGCACGTGTCCCACGACTTCTCTGCATGAGGGCATCTTCTTCTCAATGAGGTTCTTCCCCTCAGTTTTAGCGTCCATTTTTCAAACACTCACTTAAAACCCCTGTCTTAGAACAAGCCCTACAGGCCTGGGGAGCTTTCAGATAAACTGCAAAGCAGGTGGTAAAGATGAGAAGAAGGGAGAGCGAGCCATCTATTACTATAAGCTACTCTTGAAGCTCCGTTTAAATAAATAGGATTTAATTAAAAGCAAAATCGGTTTGTCCCTGAACAACGGAGCATACTGGAACTTGTTCTAGAACAGCCTCCATTTCTTCCTGCTCATTTTTAACCTGTTCTAGTTGTCAGCTCATCTTTTTACGTAACTCCCTATTTTGTACAAAGAAATACCATTTTTGTAGCGGCAATATTAACCCACTTCAAATCTTAGCTTACACAAAACTCACTCTGATATTCCGAAAATAAAAATCAACCAAACAAAAACCCACCAGTAACTTCTCCTAAAGCATCTCCCCTCATCAAGGATTGCACATTTGAAAACAACGCCTTCTAGATTTTGCACACTTCTATTTCTATAAACCACCGCATAGTCACTGAGTTTTAACTTAACCTGAAGAACTAGCAAGTAAAAATAGTTCCTGTCTCCAACCTTTTCTTTTTCATCTGATAATACACTCCTGCTGTTGCCCAACGGAGGAGCAAGGTGATAGCAGGATCCAACACACCACGTAAATAACCATGAGTCAGATCTCCTCTGATCTCCTGAAACAATGATTTCTTTCTGATAATTTAACAGAATCTTTCCTGAATCGTTTTTTATGTGGTGCAGATTTTACAACAAAGGTTCCGTCCTTGTCTTGGCAGGTTTGGTTTTCTCAGGAAGATGAGTCAGAGATGCCATTCTCTTCGGGCTTGCAGATACGCAGAATAAACAGATTGAAAAAGAGCACATGTCCATGAAAACAAAGATGCATGCAGAGCCCTAGACTCAGTAAGACGGGAAATATCATGAGATCACACTGAGAGCAATTTATTGTTGTTGTTGTTGTTATTAGTATTATTATTATTACCATGTGTTGTCATCCTCACCTCTCCAACAAAGAGATACTGAAGCCAAGATACTTGCTGAAGTGCGCTGGTGTGCTGCAAGGAACAGTGGCCATTCAAAAAGCAGTTGTCTCCTCAGGAGAGTGTCAAATCCAGGTTTTCTGGACAGTGTGAAACATTCCGCCATTTATGACCCCTGAAGGTCCCAGGACATCTCGTGTGCAGATTTGCTCTGGAAGTCTTTGTCTGCTTCCAGCAGCTTAAATGCAATTTTTTTTTAAAATTTTTTTATTATTATTATTTGAGAGGCTTTCCCCTGCTTCCAAGGCACTTTGCTGATGTCCCCTGCTCACTCTCTCTGCTGGGCATCCAGGCTAGTTCTTTATGCAGGATGTGAAATGAAAGCCTGCGCTTTCCAGATGAGCACTGCTAGGCTCACACCATTTAGAATTTTTATTTGGACTAAGCAAAGAACAAAAGTCGATCCAGCAGCTATTACAATCAGCATCTTCTGCAAGCGGATCCAGGCTCTAAACCACTTGCAAGATGATTGACAATTCCAAGGCTAAAGGATTCATTGTTAGAGAACTTTCCATTGCAAACCGACCATCTCAATTTTCCGCTGCAGTTACAGCACCTGAAATCCTTTTTTTTTTTTTAAATCAGACCCTCATGCAGTCACTTGCCCTCAGGAGCTGAGGCTTTAAGGGAAAAAACTCCGATTTTAAAACTTTAACTGCCAACATTATATAAGCTATTTTCTCCTGAGCTTTGACACTAATATCTCTTCCACATTGTAGTTCATCACCCACGCGCTTCTCACCACACCTTAACAGCCCAGTCTGTTCTCCAGCAGGGAGAGACTGGCTACCAAGCTGTTCTAGCGTACTAATAGGATTATAGCACATAATACCAAACCTCCCACTTATTCACATGGAAACAGCATTAATTCCTTCGGCCTGCCCCACCCCATAACTTTCTATCTAAGCACAAAAGCTATCTGACTGCTTTGGCAGCAAAGAAACATTTTTAAAACTATTTTTCCTCCAATTCTTTTCAGTTGAGCTATGCAGGAACACACACACAAAAAGTTAAACCATCCTCTCTCATGTAATTAATACAGGGCATTTATTTAGCTTTCTGGGCACTAATTTCAAGAATAATTACCAGAAGATGAAGGAAATACAGCAGGAGCTATAAACAAAGCTGTACCTTTCACGCTGTTATTTTCAAGTCTCATGCAATGCCACCACCGTGCGTTACTAATCAGTATGTAAGATTTCAGTAACTAACTTTGCCACACAACTCACCAGCCCAGTCTTCCAGATGATGTCCAAGGGACAGATTCACACCACCTGTCCAATGGAAGTGGATGTAATACTGACCTTGTCCAACTTCATGGGTCATGTTAACATTTACATTAACGTGGAGAGTCAGCTGGAATGACTAAGCAAGACAGTAAGGCTGACTCATGTCTATGTTAACACATCTGGACAGTGAAAGCAGCAGTTCAGGAGTGCAGATTCATGTCCTCTCATACTGCCCCTGTGGCAGATGCCAGTATTGACTGGCAGTGGGTGGATAGGAGAATTTGGAGTGGTAAACCTGGACAGCCCTTCCTTGAAAATCTGCCTGCGAACTTCTGTCTGTGCTTAGAGCCTGCACTCGAACTATGGTAAATAATTCCATGTTGATTCCTCCATCATGGAGAAAAACTCTACTGTGAGGGTGATGGAGCACAGGCTGCCCAGAGAGGCTGTGGAGTCTCCTTCTCTGGATGCTTTCAAAACCCGCCTGGACATGATCTTGTGCAATCTGCTCTGGATGAACCTGCTCTAGCAAAGGGGCTGGACTAGAGATTCTCCAGAGCTCCCTTCCAACCCCCAGCAGTCTGTGATTACCTGGAAGTTCTCTACACCCCAACACTACAATCTCATCTATGGCATAAGGACACAAAAGGTGAGCCACCAAGGTTTATCCTGTCATTTTCTTTGGCTAGAATCAGTCCACTGAAAATGACCATAATCAAAATTATGCTGTTTTCTGTAACCTACAAATAAATCTAATGATTTTGTCCAAAAGCAAAGCTGAGAGGTAAAGAATAAAACCTCCTTCTGACTAAGGTAAAAATGCAATATATCTATTATAGCTCAAAGCAAAGGGATAGCTCGCCTTTTTTTTTAATTATTCATATCATTCTACACCCCATTTACAGGAACTGGGGTAGTATGATTGAAGATTGATGGCCTTACAAAGAACAGCTTTTTCACAGTGAGACATGCTCTTCCCCAGTGCAAATGCAAGTTCCCAAATAAATCAGTCAAGTGTGTGCAAAGAATACATTTGTTGATATTTATAAGTTCAAATTCTATTTCACTCCTTGCTCCTGAATGCTAGAGTGATCTAGTTAACTTCTAAAACCACCCTGCCCAAGCGTTTTTGTGTTATTTATATATTTGCGCTGTCTGGCAAGGTCCTGTTAAAGGCTTGCTCTTATTATGCCGCTATAACACCACAAATTCTTCGATATTTGCCGATTTTCATTCAGTTTTGTAAATATTCACACTTGAAGTGCCATTCTCGAAGCATCAAGTGTGAGGTTTTATTTCTGTCCAACACCAGCTCTGATTTTATTCCAACAGAAAACACCAGGAGGAGCAAAAAAAATACAGCACCTACATGTCTGTAATAATAAGAAACTTTCTAGAAAGAACATCAAATGAAGTCACAATTCAGCAAGGAAGTTCTGCCCTGATTCAGGAGCTCTAGTGCTGCAGAAGTCTGCAGGTTCAATGCAGGAACCAGGCTTGAATTAATAACATCAAAAAAAAAAAATACAGCTTTGATTGATGGCCGGTTTTGTGAACTATGATAGCTGAGAAAGGCAGTTCCACAGAAAAGTAGCTACCGAGCACAAACACACACTCCCTGCACAAATGAAGGTAATGTTAAGAGAAAGAGGCTGTAAAACAGGGATGTGGCTGGCTTTCCCAGAGACTGTTCCCCAGGCTTCATAAAGGATGTTTCCGAATTCTTCTGCATCTCAGTCTTTCCAGCCTGCACTCTCTGAACACACTGGTTCTAGCTCAGAGTTGGATCCAGGAGATGCCTTGATGAATACTAAAGACACTGGAAAAATTTCAATTCTTGGCTTTTTGGCGTAGAGAAAGGAGGAAGTCAAACTCCCCGGCACATGCTGAATGATTTACACTGCCCATAAAGAACTGAACCTCTGCCTAGAATGTGAAACAATCTCAATCAAGCTCACTGTCAGGTTCAATACATTTCAATTCCAATTTTCCCTCCACTGTTTTCCATTTCCATTGCTTTGTCTCTCTACCCAGCACTGCAAGTACTATTCCAGTATAAAACACACTGCTTTGATATTTCTGGCCCAAATGAATCCAGATAATTTGGGCATAAAATAAAGGAAAACTGAATCAGAAATATTTCCCCTGAACAAAATAATCCCCATGGAACAGCTTATGATGTTTCAGGAGTTAAGAGTGTAGCTAATCGGACTGTTTACCCCAGCAGCATGACCCTAAATAAAATTTTGGCAGTTTGGACCAAATAGATTGAGTATTCTGGCTGACACATCTGAGACAGCTTTAAAAGTCAGTGTTCCAAGGGGAGGGGGCAGGGAATGTTTAGGGCTTCCTGAAACACATCCCTCTTTAGTGGTCTCAGATTGCACTTCTTTAAAATCTTGGCTTTCACTCGGAGGGCTGAAGGCTAACAGTAAGCTCCAGTGGAGTTTCATTAAGTGCCAAATAAAAAACACTTTACTGAGAAAATATGTATTTCTGCAAGCAGCTGAACCAACATGGTCCTGTTTGCTGCAGACCCGCAGTTCACCGGTGTGGAAATGGAAACCCTTTACAATGTTTCTAATGTTTAATAAGGGATAAATGTGTGCAGCAGCCTTTTCCTCAGGAGGGGCATGACTTAGGTCTGTTTCCACTCCCTGACTACCTACTTCTGCCTCCCTGATGTGAACTCTGTAACTTCCACCTCACTCAAATTCTGCTGAGATTGGGCAGAATGTTCAAAAGTTATTAGGGAGGAGTTACAGACGCAGCAAGATCATGTAAGCATATCAAATAACTAAGAAAAATCTTGTTATTTCCAACAAATGCTTATGTTAAGGTAGCTGGAAAATAACTGTGCAGGGAACCAGCCAGTTCGCATTGCGGTATTTTCATTTTTTGATTCAACTGCCAACTACCAGGACAGAGCCACTGGTTAAACCCCTGTCTCGGAGTCTGTATACTGAGGTCCAGCTTCCTCCTCTGCCAAAACCTTTCTGTGACCATGGTAAGTTACGTTGGGAACAAATTCAAACAGAGATAGGAAGAGATTGGGTTTTCTAGATCCAAGTTTCTGGGTCTAGAAACATAAAACATAAAATAGTGACGAGTTCTCGGCAGAGCACGTGGAGGGTGTTAAAAAACAGAGTAACAGCATGTTGAGCAGGCAACGACCCTATCTAACCACTATAAAATCATGACAAGACATAGATGAAACCCCTTTCTCCCTTCACTAGACAGCTTTCTGAGGGGCTGTCAGTGGGAAGCCAAAGAGAGATCCCTCTCCTGAAGAAATCACCTACGACTGAAGCTCCCGACCCGTTGTCTGTAGATTCTGGGATGAGAAATAAGGTATGGGATATGTAAGTGACGTTTCCAAAAGGGGCCACACTTTCACTGAAGATCTTTTAGAAGTCAGCAAATAAATGAAGGCTAAAAAGTGCCTCTTGCACCCTTTTTTTCCTCTAATGGGTGGCAAAAGAAGGCAGGCAGGGCCTCTACACTTTCTTGTGATCACAGCCTAATGACTAAAAAATTCATCCATTCAGGACGCTGCACTAATTCAATCATTTGTTTCTAAAACAGTTCTAAAGTTTATAAAACTCTTTGCTTCTTTGTGAGCAAGTATCTTTAGACGCAATACAGGTAAGCGCCACAAACTGGCAAATGAAGAGATGATTTATGATGGAAAAGACTAACACTAAGAACGAGGAGAGACTCTGTTTAGCAGGTGAGAAACCAGACCCCAGTCTGTGTGTACTCTCATGCACTTTGATGTGAAGTTTAGTTGCAAAATAATAAAAGTCCACCGGTGTGCCACAGCCACACATGTAGTAAAAACACCAGGGGAGCATCGCCCAAACCTTCCCTCACAAGAACTGCCCTCACAAGGTTTGCAAATCAGATCCATGGGTTTCATTATGAGTAAATGCTACTGGGTGCAAGACATGTTAGCCCAAGAGGAGAAACTCACCATTTCGAAGACAGCTTGAAAACAGGTAACTTTGATAATATATCAAGGATTAGAAAAGCTCCATCGACACACAAGCTGTAATCTCTGCAGCCAAACACATCTTTGTACTGAAGCAAAAAAAGCTTAACTTGTTCAGAGGCATCTATAAATGAGTGTCCAACCACCCTTCCTTTGCAAATGCCCCATGTGCATAGATGGGGCTTGAAAAGGAGAACTGGCTGAAAGAACCGCCGTTGTGGCACATGGAGCTTTCAGAAAGAAACAAAGTCTTTCCTCCATCCCCACAAGCTGTGGTGACCCCAGAAAATGAAGCCTACCTTGGGGACATGAGTAAGCAGTTTCCCAGATGGCAGCCTACAGCAGACTGGCAGTGCCACATGGCTCTCACACCTCCTTCAGAAAGGACACCTCACTGTTTCCTCTTTTGGGGCAGCATTGACTGGGGGTTATAGGGAGCCCCTGATATTTTCCAAGTCAAAGCACCTGGAGCCCTCCCTATCTGTACCCAAGAACTGGAATGATTTGGATGTATAGGGGATGTACACAGGCTCTTACAAAGGGGGCCTCTGTAACACAATGGCATCATTTCAGTGCTGCTGGCCTTCCCTCCCCTCCCACCAGGGCAGGCTTGCTGGGTTCTGCCAAGCTGCAGAACCTGAGAAAATGCAACACTGTGGTACTTTTGTTCTTGCAACAGGGAAGGAGAAAAAAAATTAGCACTTTGTGAATGGATTAGGACTTGGAAGAGATTTAAGTCATGGAAGAGTGTCAGGAAATGAGAAAATGGGATCTCAAATAGGAACAGTCTTTAAGAAAGCTCAGCAAGAAAGAAGCATTAATAAATTACAGGTTTAGTTATCCTCTCAGTTTAGCCAGGGCTTTGTAAGGTTCTCAGCTTTCTGAAGAAATCTGTGATTTTATCAGAAGCTACATTATCCCTCTTCACGCTACTTTCATGTGGTATGAATTGTTCCTTCCCGACTCGAAGGACTTAGATGCACTGTGCAAATACAATGCTATATGCAAGCAGATACAATCACAGACAGAAGCAGCTCCCTAGCTTATGTATGTTAATAACTCTTCCTGTCACTTAAGAAATAATATCCACGCAGAAATGGAGCAACCATACAACTCCAGCAACTCCAGACATACGCATCTAAAAAAAGTATTGAATGACAACACCGTGTGCTTTTCAGCTTATGCCACACGGAGCTCACATAGGTAGGGGCTTACTTGGAGAAGGAGCTGAGGGAGCACTAGGTCTCCTCCTCCTCTTACGCACTGTCATGGTAGTGATGTTTCATGTTTTTCTTTGCATCAAGCCATCGATTCTTTGTAACAGTCCAATCACAAATATTTTGTTTGCCACTTGTCAGATTTTAAAACAACCATATATTGTAAAGGATAACGTGTGCACAAAACCACCATGTGCACGCCACTCCCTTTCCTGCACACACTGCAATTAATGCACAAAAAAATCTACATATCACAGAATCACAGAATCACAGAATCACAGAATCATCCGGCCGGAAGAGACCTCAAAGATCATCGAGTCCAACCGTTGCCCTTACACTAACAGGGTCCCTACACCATGTCCCTCAACACCAGATCCACACGATTTTTAAACACTTCCAGGGATGGGGACTCCACCACCTCCCTAGGCAACCCATTCCAATGCTTAATAACCCTCTCTGTAAAGAAATTTTTCCTGATATCCAACCTGAACCTCCCCTGGCGCAACTTAAGGCCATTCCCCCTCGTCCTGTCATTCTCAATATAGGAGAAGAGATTGACCCCCACCTCCCTACAACTTCCCTTAAGATAATTATAAAGAGCAATAAGGTCTCCCCTAAGCCTCCTCTTCTCCAGACTGGAGGCAGGAAGGAGGAAGGTATTGAAGGAAGGTATTGAAGGTATCGGCAGGAAGTCCAAGGTATTGAAGTAGTTGCACACACCCAGACCAGCTACTAGATGTATACCCACTAGTTCTGGCTCCTTCTGTAACACAGGCCCAGCTCTTAAAACCTACAAATTCAATGACTGCAAACAGGTCAAATCACAATCAAACCAATTAGAAACTAGACAAGGTGCAACCTTCCCCACCCTGTAAAAACCATCAGGAAGTGTGTGTTGCTCCAGCACTCTGCCTCTGATGGCTCTGACTGGTTGCTCTGGCATCTGCCTTTGGCTATTTAACCCCCCCACATATCTGTACGGATTCCTCCTACCCCTGTCAGTCAACTTCACAAAAGACTCCTGCAGTAAGAATGCAGAAAAATTATGTGGATAAGTCATATGACAGAATCTGTACCTGCCCCCTGACACAAGGAACTGACAGCACAGGATAAATCCTGCCCACAGACAGAGCGAAGGCACTACGAACATGGAATCTGTATGGAAAAACAGCTACCTACTGATCTAACAGATACAACTGCTAGTGCTGCTCCACTCACTTTTTTATGTAAGTTTTGCACAGCTATATCGACAGAGCTACTGCCACCCATGTAGAGGTGCCTGTGGGAGAGGGCTTGCTGCTGCTGAGGCACCACCTGGCCCCAAACCTGTTGTCTCCACCCCATCATCATCATCATGTATTTCCTGCCTGTCTCATACTTCAGTAGAAAAAACCACCAGCAAATGTTGCTTGGACATTAGTTTTAATTTCTCTGCTGATCTGCCCATCAACTAACTGCCTGCAAGAGTAAGACCTCAATGCAATAATACACAGGAAGGCATTTTACACATTCTGAATTTACTAATATAACATTACTATGCATAAAACCAGCAGCATTTTAAGCTCAGTGCTTCTATGCCTAAACCTAAAACCTTAACCCTACCCCTTTTGTAGGATTAAATGTTTCCTTACTTGGATCTGAATGCTAAAGCAGCTTTCTGCAAGGTGAAATGGAGTGAGCTATAGCATCCATGCTTGTTTCTTCCCTATCCAGTAACACATTAGGCAACAGTATTTTAATTAGATGTGCCCAGATCATATTTAAAATAAACCCAACCACAGCCTCAAAACTGATTCCCCACTAAATTTCACAAAAATATTCCAACCCCCCAATCCTTTACTTTTATAATGTTCACATTTTCAAGATTAAAATACATTCTGTTACTCATCCAGCATGAGAGATGAATGAAAACCAATGAAGAGCACGACAAGAAATTTCACCTAGAAATTAAGCCCAAATAATCTCCAATCATTTGCAACTATGTAACAGAACATAAACTGTCTAAAAATTACTAGTGTGCTGCTTTGTATAGTACTCCATGAGCAGCCCCTCAAGTTTTCCCTTGCTGGATCACCTGTTTCTGCATACAGCGTCAATATTGACAACGCTCCTTTCAGTAGTAAAGGTAACTGTGTGGAACATACTAACAAATTATCCCACGCTTCAGCAGAGACTTTGAGCAATTTGTCTTTTAAGCACATAGGAAGTTAACTGTAAATGTCACATATTTGTACTAAAATGCCTTACCTTGCAGAGCTTCAGCAACAGCCAGCACATCAGGTACGTTGCTAGAGTTACCTGTGCTTTCAGGTATCTTTCATGCAAACAGGTAAAGTACAGTAGCACCAAATCCAGTTCTTCATGGACAATACTATTGCCAGCATTGTTCATATCATCTTCCCCACCCTCTCGTCTTCCTTTTTCCTCTTTTGCTGATGCGCCCAAACATCTATTCAACTCCATTTTAAAACCCTTTTTCCCCCCTTCTCCACAAAGCCCTGATCTTTCCACAGACAGTTCAGGAAAGATTTTATTTCCTGTCAGGAAAGATACTCCCTGATCCTCCAGAAGTACGTAGCCTTGTCTTTAAGCCAACCCAAAAAGTTAAAGACTATGGTAGAACAAACTTTCTTCAAACCGCGTTGGCTCTTTGCCTTTCTTTTATGGAACGACCTCTTGCAAATGTGTATACAGCTACAAGATAAATATAGCACCAGCTAGCCTTGTCATACAGCACAAGAATACTCCTGCCGTTGCCAAGAGAGAAGAGAAAGATTCCATTTATTTAAAGAGCAAGTCCTCGGCATCAGTACGCCCTTGTTCATTCGGAGGGGGACAAAAGAAAAAAAAAAGATGAAAAATCTGTTATCTTTGAAAACTTTTTTCTCTTTTTTTGCCAACTGTGCTTCCTCAGAACAAAACTCAATTCTCTAAAAAAAAATTATGTTCTTTTGGAGGAGGGTTTTTTTAATTCCAGAGACTTGTAGCCACAGTAATTCATTGTCTGCAACAGCGCGGATGCCAAGCTTGTGAAGGCTACAAATTTCAAAAGAATAAATGAGGTCTTGCAGATGGACTAGAGCCAAGACATTCTGAAATAACAAACAGCCCTTCCATAGGCCAAAATATGAAGAAAATATGCAAGAGATTAACTAAGTAATTTTTAGCTAAACATTAAGCAGCTCCCTTGTGTCAGCTCAAATCTCTATGTTAAGAACAATTTTAAAGACCTTTAGCCTACCCTAGGTGACAGAAGAGACCTAAACGTTTAGGTATCAATTATGAGAATTCAATAGTATCACCAACTAAAATACATCATTTTAATCAATAGGATTAACTTTACTGGTAACTTCATGCAGAAAGTCATGCTTCCTTCAAACGATTTCCCTCACCACAGTGGGGGGCTATTCCAGTAAAGAAAGAGATCACTGTGGTCTGCTGAAAAACTCGTCATGAGCTCCGATACCTTGAAACATTTCCCTTTTCAACACATGGAGGATTTAATACCCAAAGATTCCATCATCTTGGACCACTCCTACACATCAGACATGACAGCTACTCAAGAAATGCTTAACATCCACTTTTATGATCTTTACTCACATTAAATACCACTTTGACCTAATCTCAATGATTTTCATAGGTCTACCTGTGAGTTATATACTGTGTTGTTGGAACGGAGGTTTCAGAACATAAAAGGTAAAAAAAAAAAAGCTGCTATACACCCATACATAGTCTGTCCATAACAAATGGCAAACCTAACATAGGCAAACCTAAATGAAACAAACCTAATCTTTATTTTGCCTGATACATTTTGCAACGTGTTTGGCTCACCTGGTTTCTCTGGTGGGTACAGCTGCCACAATTTCCCTCTCTTTTCATGTCCACACAAAAAGAAATGCAATGAATTACGGAGCCAAACGTTGCTGTGATAGCTTGCTGCAATAATACAGAACATCACTTCTATTCCTCAGGAAACCCTCAGTACAGATGTTGAAGGCAAGCTGGCTCTAGCAATCGCAAAGGAGCTGGACAGCATCCTAGCATTCACTCCTCCTAGCCATATTCCCTCTGCTGCCAACAACACGTGCCTGTAATTCCCACAAAACGCTTACTCTGATACAACACAACTTTTGAGCAACCCTCAGCAGCAGCCCCTCACTTTGCCCATTTGCAGGTGATTAGGGTACTGCTTACAGAGCTTCAAATGCCAGCAGGCAGCTACCAGAGCCTGCACAGGGTAGTCTCCTCTGCGCAGGGGCACGCCAGCACTCCTCACTCCAGAGCATGGAAGCAAACTAGTTCATCTGGAGGAAAGTTTCACAACTCTGGCCTGCTCTCTGCTCCCTAGAGGTGAGCAGACTATCTTTGTCTGAAAGCGATTGTGGCCATGCCAAAAGCCCGCATCACCATTGCTGCCAATTTTAAACACAGTTCAGGTACACTCGACACAGAAAATGACAGGGATAGAGTCAAACCAAAGAAATGTTGAGAAGCAAGTGATGATGCTAACTTACAAATCTGTGAGAACACTGTCAGCTGAGAGAATTCCAAGCACGGATGCAGCTGAAAACTGCATCTATTACTAAGGTGCTTTCTCTCAGGCTGTTCCCAGAAGGACATGAAATTGGCTTCATACTGGCAAAGTCATATTATTTTCATCTTTCTGTCGCCTCCCAATTTTTTGACTCAGACCACTAAGAAGTTTCTACATGAGATATTTTTAACTCTAATATTTCTCCTCTAATCCCTGCCATTTATTAAGTGAATAACGACATACGATCCAACACAGACAAGTCTGCCGAAGCTATTTTCTGGCCCTCGTAAGAGCAAATGAATGTTAGTTAAAATAAGATCCACTTCCACCCTTCAGATAGTCAACATTCCCAGCATTTCTACCCCGAGCAGGAGCCAGGACAGCAGGGCTCAGCAATTTTAGGAAAACAAGTCATACAGATTTGGACCATGCCTTAAAGCTCCTTGATCTGGAGTTCTGACACTTTGCTGTAGCTAGTGTGGTCATTTTCAGTTCCTCCAGGTATGTGCTAAGAGGATGCATTGGGATTTACAGCAAAACAATCTAGCCCTGTGCTATCATACTGTACACCACCTTCAGCTTTAAAATCTTCATGAAGGTAAAGGTGTACATCTGTGTCCCCTCATACCTGATTAATGTCTTCCCTCACTTCTCCAGGGAGAGAGCTTTTATGACTAAGTTGTAGAAGTGCCTATTTTGGAAGGTTAAAAGCAGCCTTAGAGCATTAGGCTTCTCTTGAACATGCGTGCCACAGACTGAAATCTACCTAAAGCCTTTAAACAGCTGTAAGTCCTGAATTCCTTCCAAATTTTCACTGTATTTTTAGAAGTATGAAATCCCTTTACTCATAATAATTTCCTGTTGCCTCAAATGGTGGTACTATCACTTCTCTCATCCCATTTTCTATCTATGAGCAGACCAGCTGTTTTACTACACCACCTTTTCAGGAATTACCAACGTGAAACAAAATCAGAATGATTTGTAGAAAGCGAATTACAAAGCAGTGTGTGTGCAGAGCCCAGATACCAGTTGTGCTTGTCTTCATGAAGCCCAGTATCTGAAATGGCTTCAAATTATTAAAACAAATTTCCCAAATAGTAACTTTTTGTTATAACTTGATGAGAAATCAATGCAATTATGAATAATTAATTTTAGCACCCCACTGTGATAGGAAATTTTCCCTCCACAGTCTGTAGTCCAAACCCAAATCTGGGGTTTTTGATGGCACTCTTGATTCATATTTGAAAACAGCTTTTCTTGCCAGGAACAATTACCCTGCAGCCCCCCCAGCTTCTCCAGCACAAAGCATAGTGTTGAAGAATGGGTTCGGTATGGCATTCGATAGCTACAGTCTGAGGTTTTTAAGAGATCAAACAAACATGTTCGACATCGAAATTGTCATAATTCTGTATTAATGAGTAACCAGAGGGTGTACAGAGGAATCCAAGAAATTTCAGAAGAATGGGATTTTTGAAGGGTGACCTGCTAATGAATTGATATGTTAGGTAACACAGAGAGAACGTGCAGACAGAAGGTAACATGACGTCACGTAGCTGAGATGCTGTTCCAGTTACGAAGTATAAACTGGTACCAGTACTGAGATGACTCCTCTAAGTTAGGTAACAAACTATGGTCGCGCAATGAGTGAGCTGAGTTGTTTAAATCCTACGCTTTGCTTGCCAGATTCTCCACCGATACTTTCAAGAAGCTGGGAAGAGAACACTCAGCATTGACACTATGCTTCCCATCTTCAAAGGCTCCAGCAATTCTACTTCATTATATCTTAAGCCCTGGGAACGCCGTTAACCTTGACTTTACCCAGAAGACTGACGTTCCCCCAGAGGGCCCATATAGCTTAAACGAGTATCGTGTGTTTGTGTATCATCCTGGAGCTCCAGTTCAGAACAGTTTATAGTAAATATCTAGTTGCATGTAAAGTACAATTTGAATTTATATGTACATACTCTCAATTTATTGATGGTCCCAGGCTCCAATGGTCAGTCAAAAGGCCCACTGAAACGGCAATAAACAGCATTTGAAACTCCTATAATCTGTTTAGAATCTATATAAATAAAATCTTCAAAGGGGGTATGGCCCTTTTCTACCCTGTCATGGCTGATTACTCCTTTTATCAGACCTGGCTCTAGCAACAACAGTAGCCATCAGACACTTGTAAGCAGACACGAATATTAACAATACCTCCAATGTTTGAAAAAAATACCTCTATTTACATCATGACACTTCTCACCATGTGTTCTCCTCTCAGGAGCACAATGGGGGCTTTTCTACTCGTTTGCTTTTTCTTTTTTTTTTTTTTTTTGACTGGAAGAACTTTTTGCTTTCATTGTTACAGTATAGGTACCGGCAAAAGACTGGAAAAAAACCTTCCAGGATGAGACAGCTCAGGACCTGAAACTGAACATGAACCTGCCTCCTCCTGATGGAGACTTCACTTTACTAACCACCAGAGTACTGCCCGTTCCTGCTCACAGACAGTGACCAGCCCCAAGCGGCCAGTGACCACAAGCCAAGCTTGTGAATCAGAGTTGTGAGAGTTAACACTTCCCCTCCCACTGCCAGCAGGGAGTTTCTTGAATCTGCCTTTCAGAGAATTTTATGCTTACTGCAAAGAATTCCTCCAGGACTGTGACAGTCAGAAATCTGTTTAAAATGAGAGCCCTGGCTCCTCGTAAGTTGCCTGACTATGGGTAGGAAGGCATTAAGACAGATAAATTTGTTTGGAGATAGGAGTTTTATCTTGAGTGGATAGCACTGGTCCTCCACCCTCCTTCCAGTATTTCTGCAGCTAGGGAGAACCTGCTCATTACTCTTTTGAGATTCCAGTACCTGCCATCCTCCAGTCTTGCTCCAGTCCCCTCTCCTCTTTCACTAAGGAAACGTAACATGCCTTAAGGAAACAGGATGGAGCTGACCTACTGGAAAGCCGCTATCTTCCCTGTCCTCACCACCTTTTGCTAAAAGATCGTGGGTTTGCCTTGTTGCATCCATCTTACTCAAAATTCTGGCGCTTCGAGCCAGACAAATAGCATCTTGGCTAACAGAAAGCCTAAAGGAGCTACAGAGCCCCAAGCAGAATTCTTCAACTGTCTGAGAATCTCCCACAACAGACCAAGCCACGTAAACCTGCTGACAATGCTGCATTAGTGCTTAGAGATTTATTCAGCATCTAAGACAGAAAAGCCTCCCTGATCTGCACAGTGAGCAAGGATGCAGCATAAACAACAGGGTTTCCTGCAGTATTTGGTGGACTATTTCCACCTGGCTGGACTATTTCCCAGCCAGTTACTGCTAGTCAACCAACCTGTGTGCCAACAGCAGCCCAGGCTGTCCAAAACCCACTGAGGAGCTTTGGAATTAATCTGGTAGCCAGTGCGCAGGCAGATCCGTTACCAGAGCGAGAGAAAAGCCAGCACAGGAAGATCTCTATACATTATGTTCTGGGGAACACGGAGCCTTGGTGCACGTTGAAGGAGCATTTTGCCTTATATTAAGGGAAAAAACTGATCACAGGAAAAACACAAGGCTTTCTCACGTGAAGGCCTATATATGATTTAGAACTTTAGACTAGCTAAACGTGGATGGTCAAAGATTTAGCCTTTATGTGAACTGCACAGATGACATGAGCCTCAAAAAAACCCAACAAAACAGGAAATCTTTTGAGGGGAAAGCAACCCTTTTTTAGTGTACTCTGGTACCTTGAGCTCGGGGTTGGGTCAGCAATGACCCGAGAACAAGAGTTCACTCTATTCCTGTACATCTGGTTCCTGTCCCAGCAAGTCTGGAGAGGTGTGAAAATGAAAACTGGCTGCGCTGAAAGCTAACTGAGCTGATGACCAAGGAAGTGTGGCTCAAGTTTCAACCAGCAGCTTGTGGTTTGGCATGAAAGAGACTATTCTCTTTCACAGCAGGATGTAACCACCCTGCGCCAGCATTACTCTTCTCTGGGAGACCTCTGACCACCTGCTCCAGCGTTCATCCTTGCTCCTGCCTTATTAGGAGTGCCCTGGGATTTGGTGAGGAGGAGTGGCAGCAAATGCATGTTTTGTTCTCTTTTTTAGATAGCCTTGAAATCCTCACTATAGATGCCGCAGAGGCGGAAACAGCGAGCAGGTTTTCACACACAAGGAGCACTTGATAAGGCTCCACCCGAAAGCCTCGCCCCGTGTCACCTCAGGGTCCCCCAGCCTACACCAGCACCGGGCACACTGGACCAGACCCTGTGCCGGCAGATCCCCACGGAT
>NW_010404068.1:58120-58824 GCF_000710305.1 Buceros rhinoceros silvestris | reverse complement strand
CCCCCCCCCCCGCCCTGCCCCCAGCGGGCCGGCCGCTGGTCTGCAGTCATGGCTCCTTTCTTCCCAAGACCGAACTGGTTTTGAAGGTTGGCCAGAAAGGAGACAAAACCACCCAACAGCTCTGGCCTTTGCTCCTCACTCCCCTGGGGGCTGCTCTTTGTGAGCCTCAGCCCTCGCCAGTCTCCAGTGCAGCCACCAAGGGGGTGTCCCAGTTTGTGGGCCACCACAGAACACTGTCAATCACAGCAGCCACAGAGAAAAAAATGACACAGGCGACAGGGGTTGTGACATGATGGGGCATAGTGGCAATGAAGGTGAATTGTGTGGGCAGTGCCCCAAGACCACAGGGAGCCTTCACATCTTCCAAGAGATGGTACTGCTGGGCACAGGCAGCTGGGTCAAGTCCTCTGGCACGCCTGCAGCCCAGCTCAGAGCCTGCATGAGCCTTTACGTGGTACTATTAAAATAAACAGATAAATAAAAATTAAATTATTCTACTTTTAAAAACACCCAACCAACATTCCATGCTGTCTGCAGCTCCCCGCGCTCCCACCTTCCCCCTTGCTTCTTCGAGGCAGTCCCTTACCCCAGCACAGGGCCTTGCTGCGTTTAGCCCTGGCCATTAAAGTCCTGCCAAAGGTCTTGTTTGAGGGGACAACCAGCACCTCCAAAAGGGGACACCTGCTCCACGGTCCCAACCTGAC
>NW_010404068.1:56172-58031 GCF_000710305.1 Buceros rhinoceros silvestris | reverse complement strand
AAGGAGCGGCCGACAAACAGCCAGCACAACCACAGCAGCTGCCTCTCCCTACCAAACAGAAACACCTGTAAAATGGGGGGCCTAGTGCTACGCTCCCCCAGCAGCCAATGCTGGACACCACCCGAGTGGCCACAGAGGCACGGGGACAGCGGGCTGCGCTGCAGGGAAGTTAATCGTGCCCTTTAACACAGGTTACATTTTTCCCAAAAATATGCCCTAAGCAAGTTGGGGAAAAAAATGCCCCAACCCAGTGAAAAAAGAGTTTGACACAGCCTTTGAGCCCCCAGCCCTTCCCAGCACCCTCTCCACCACACGGAATATGACCCCCATATGGAATCGGGGCCACAACACTGAGAGACACTGTTTGGGAAGCAGAAAGCGATCATTTCCGTTCGTATCAATGGTATGCAGTGATTCTGGCAAGGCGCTCTTTCACCTGTGATAAATCCCCACCCCACCCCCTGCTTTTTATCCCCCAAGAAAAGCCTTTACAGTTGTCATGCAGAGAAAAAGCTGCGTGAATTGCTCCCTGCCAAGCACCAGCAAGTCAACAGGACTGTAGCAACACGGGAACGGTGCTGGGTTCCTTTCAGCCATCCCCACAGCTATCTGCTTTTATCCCTGAACAGAGGAATGGCAACAAAGGAAGACTTGTCCCCACAGAACAGAAATGGTCCTGATTTTTCAGACCTTTGTACCAAAGTGTGCTCCTGGCAAGGCAGGCAGCAGGACTGGGGAGGGGATGGGACCAGGAAGGGCGGGAGGGATGAGGAAACAGCTGTATTGCATGAAAAGCAAACCACTCTCTTTGGTGAGCTGCTGCTTTGGTACCTGTGTCTTTCCCTGTTCCGCTGCCTCTCTCACTCTGACCTTGCTGGTCCGGTTGGGGCTGGGGACTGCAGAACTCCCCACACTTCCCTCGGCAGCTGAACCACAGCTGAAGGCGTTACACGCTGCAGCACGGCACGGGGTCGGCAGCCTGAAAAGCAAACGTGGACTCAGCTCCTGCCAAACCCTGCGTGCCAGTCACTCAATCACCGCACTGGTCAGCAGTGACGGTCCAGCGTGACACTGGCTCTGAGGAGCAACACCTGGGGCTGGAAACAACCTGCCCTTCGCTCCCCTTTGCTACGTACGGGAGCAGCTTTCCACAGATGAGTTGATTCCTCCTCATGTAGCAGGTGGCAGGTCTGGGCGCCCCATCTGGTAACTGCACTGGGTGCCATGTCACTGCTTCATGGTTCAAAGGTGCTGTAGCACCCCTGTGTCCTGCAAACCAAGGAAAACACGCAGTCGTTAATGAGCACATGCTTAATAAATGAGACCGAACATTGAACAGTGACTTCGGTCTTACCCAACAGCCGCTCTGCCTGCACAGCTGTGTGTAAACCTCATTTACAGATGTGCTGTCCCAACAGCCCGGAGAGCCCCAGCACCCAGCAGGCCATCTCTGTCTGGGCGTGTCCCCTCTGCTGCATGTGTGCAGGAAGAGGCGGCCACAGGCACCCAGCAGCAGGGTCGCTCAGGCAGCTGAGCGAGGCCTCTCGGGAGGGCCTGGCCAAGTGGACGCACACACGGGCAGCGGTCATGAGCAAAGCCATCTGCCAGAACTCCATTGTGCTACACCACATGGCCCGTATGACCCGAGGAGAGAGCAGGGCAGCAGGCAAGGAGAAACCGCTCAGTGTCTTGTCTGTGTTTGCCGACTTGCTAAACTCAGGATGTTTGATGGAGCGGTGATGGCTCCCACCCAGGAAGGAGGAGTACAAAGCCCTCAGGACCTCAGCAGAGGGTCTGATTAGCCAGACTTAGCCATGAACTCTCTGCGTATCTGGGGCAGCCAGATGGCGTGTCCTGCC
>NW_010404068.1:44322-56039 GCF_000710305.1 Buceros rhinoceros silvestris | reverse complement strand
CCCTACTGTTTTATCTGTGCTGTGCAGGATTGCCAGATTATGCAGAAACGCCAAGCAGCAGACAGTGAAATGTTTGCATTGCGTTTGCATTGTTTACAGAGAAGAGTAAAACATGCTCATTTTGATTGGATGTGTTTATAACTGCCAGGGAGAAAATGATCGTGCATGAAAGGTAGGAGTAACAACAGCTGAATAATTCTCCAGTGCTGGTCCACAGCACAGTTACCATGGCCTGAGCTGGCCCCCGCGTCCTCAAGGGCAGCAGGAGAACTATGAGCTAATCCTGGCAAGCCCTGGCTTGCCCACACCAGTGTACCCCCATTTCCTCACCATCTTCAGGGAAGGCGGCGCAAGCCCGGCAGACACGCCGATGTACCACACCGAATGTACGTGGACAGACTCATCAAGGCGGCTTTGGTGAGAGCAAAGCTGTGCGCACTGGTGAGGCTGGGAATGACAGATCGTTTCAGCTGGAGGAGACCGCAGGCAGCCTGCCAAGCGCTGCCGCTCTCTCCCCAAAGCCCTGTGGTCTCCAGCTATTTTTAGCCCAGCGGTGGTTTGGTACCAATGCTGGTGGAGCCCTCTGGCACTTGTGGCTGTGCAACAAGGAAAAATAATTCAGTCTCAGTGACTTTACTGTTCCTGCACTGTGAAAAGCTGTTTTCTTTGGTTCTGTAAAAGCCATAACCGGGGGCAAAGGAACCGAAATCTGTGAGCAAGGCGTTTCACTCTCCTGATGGGTTTTGCGGGCAGGCGAATTTACAGAGCAGTGTGCCGGTGGCTTATAGCCGTGCATCTGCAATGTCCATCCATACAGGCAGCTATTTGCTTTGCAGGGCAGAGGCTGAAACACCTGAGGCTGTGAAGCTGCGATGCCCCAGGCGCTGCAGAGGTCTGCCTCTACCCCTTCATCTCAGCCACCGCGGTAACACCAACAACAATTTTCCACCTCTTCAATCATGGAACCAGTTTGTTCTCAGCAAAAATTCACTGCTCCACGTCACCAGCAGCTTGGCCTCTGCCTGTCCCTTCCCTCCCTGCAGGAGGCAGCCAGCCCTTAGCGCTGCAGATGGGACAGAGAGGGCCAAGGGCATTTGCCCAGCGCTGCCACAGTGGTGCATGGGGAGACATTGCTGGCGTGGGGAGATGCTGGCACATGAGCTGTGTCCAGGGACAGGGCTGTGGCAGCGCTGCAGCCAGCCTCACTGGGCACAGTGGGGCTTGGCAGGCTTTCTGGTCTTCTCTGGGAGAACAGGGATCTGATCTCTGGGTCTGGGATCTCCTCAGCAATGCAATTTTTCCCTCTTAGCGCGGCAGCCAGCCTCACTGGGCACAGTGGGGCTTGGCAGGCTTTCTGGTCTTCTCTGGGAGAACAGGGATCTGATCTCTGGGTCTGGGATCTCCTCAGCAATGCAATTTTTCCCTCTTACCACCTCTGTTATCCCATCACCCCTGGCTAAAAGTGTGATGGAGAAGGAGGCTGCCTTTTGGTGGGCAGAGAGGATCTCAAAACATCCAACCACCAAGCGTGGGAGGGAAGATGGAGACATTAATCTCCTGATTGATTCAATGGACTGTATTTTGTATTCCTTGGAAAACATGTTCTGTTCTGAATCTCTGTTGGCAAATGGGCTAAAATTCCACGGAAGAACTTTACAAGGTGGCTCTTCGAGACTGCAGTAGTTAAAATACTCCGAATTTAACAGGGCTCAGAATAGCGAACTATTCAGAAGTGGGTACCTTTGTGCAGGGAAGCAGCTTCATTTCAGTCAAATACAGTGGAGAAACAATGGGGCATGCTTCCTGTCACATTAGAAATATTCTACAGCTTTTAATAAAGAAGGACAGAAGGAGGAGGAGGAGGTGAATATTTTAGAAGCTATTGTTCAAATATCAGAGTTTTCAATGGTATCTGCAGTAGCTTGGGACCAATTTTGAGGAGTGACTTCCATAACGCAAGAGATGGACTATGGCTTCTGCTGCTCCTCGAAACCTGGACAGCAGAGGGAAGATTGGGAGGCCTTGGGTGGTACAATGGGCTCAGCCATCCCAGCCTTCAGGACCTTCCAGAACAGCAGAGTTAATGTGCTTTCGACCTCCTCAGCAGAGCGAGGACCAGGGGGACTCTGGATCGAAATTGCGAGGCAGGCAAAAGGTGAGAGGAGATGCCCTGCCTAAGCTTCCCTGGCAAGATGGTGCCAGAGCCAACGAACAAATCCTGACCTTCTGATTCCCAGGCCAGGGTCGCTGTCGAGCAGGTGAGCGTCCTGTATCGCACACCACGTGCCACTGCAATCAACAGCTACTTTTCCTTTAAAGTAAGTCCAGAATTGCCCTAGCAGGACTCTTCCCTACCAACAGGTCAACGAAGAGAGCGGAGAATCTGAGTCCTAAAGTTCATATGGTCCTAGACATCTTTTGACCAGAAAGCACTGGATGTTGAACAGAAGAAAAACTGGGTCAACTGGGAAGCAAAGGGCCACCAATTAAATTCATTATTTCTCTCCATGGACATAAACCAGGACACAAGAAGCAAAAGCCTGTGACATTTAGGACAGAAAAAGCAGAGGAGTCTATTTTCCTCTGTGCCCCACATTACCCAGCCTGAGAAAGAGAGAGGTGTGACTTTTCTACTTATTTAATCACGCAAAACCTGAGGAAGGGGCGCTTTGCGCACAATCCAGAAACGAGGGAGACTGCAAAGAGCCGGGTTTGCTGATAACACGCTACGTGCAGAACAAGCTTCTGCTATTCCCCTCTTCACACAGCATCCGTTGCCTACCAGAGCAATCATATCCAAGTGTAATTGTCTAACAATTGTTCTGCACTGAGAAAAGAGTTCTGATTACAGACATTAACACGTTTGGGCATTAAGCTGCCTCGTTGTAATTACCCTTGAGCTTGGTCTCACAAATGAATTAATGTGCTGATCGCCTGGACTAATAGAACCAGCAAAAGGGTGATGAATTGCTTCCAAATCAGATAAAATCAAGCGTGACATCATTTAATTAATTTTAGGGCTTGGGGGGAGGAGAAAGGGGGTCAGCATGAGGCTGAAAAGAACTCTATCTCTCCTGTAGCAATTGCTTTGGAGAGAGAAATACGCAAACGGGGAGGATGGGGCTGGGGAAAGGGAAGATGCGCACCAGGTGAGAAGGGGGTTGCTGGAGATGGGGCAGTGTAATTTCTGTGTATGAGCGTGCAGCCCCGGGTGGCTGCGGCTGCGTGACCGATTCGGTACAGCTGACATGGGTGTAATGCATGGATTTCTTCTGGGTATGAACAGAGGCACTGCTCACCTTGCTCTGACTCTGAGTCAGTCTCTGAGCCCCCAGGCCCGTATGTAACCCCTGCTCCTCTCCCAAACAGTGAGCCAGCTCCTGGCCTTGCCCAGGGTCACAGCTCCTCCATGGGAGCTGACTGACTGACTGACTGCTCAAGGGCGGCGCTGCCCAAACCCCTCTCCTTTGTCCCGTTTCCTGGCAGGGCATCATTTGCCAGGCTGTGAGCACAAGGCTGCAGTCAGCCAAGGGCTGGGCTGGCCATTCCTACCATGCGCAGATACACTGTTAGCCTGACTTCTCCTCCCCTGCGAAGGGCCTCCCACCTTTTCTTTTTCTGAAGGGAACAAAAGGTCGATGGGAAGAACATGGCAGGGCTCTGCATTGGTTAAAGGTTCCCCTCGAATGGCTGCCCACTGTAAAACACAACACCATCGCACACGCAGCTCGTACCTGACAGGGTTACAGGCAGAGCTTTCTCTTACAGCCCAGCAGATAGTGGTCCATCACCAGTTCCAGATTTTGCATGACATGCATATCTCCACATGAAGAGCCACCCCAATCTTACAAATCAAAAGTTTTCACCTCAGCTTGTATCTAGAACTGTCTGCTGTCGGAAAGCCAACCAGCTTTTAATGTACGGGAATACACACTTCACAAAGAGAGCAGCCCACACCTTACGCCGGTTTAAACGTGTTAGCAGCACGAACACACAGACACGTATGTGCGCACAGACACGTATCTGCTGCCTGTAGATAAAGGGAGGCTCAGCTCTTAACTGTACATACCTGTATAAGCATATGACATAAAATGCACGTGCCTGGATGCACACAAAGAATATTACAAAAATGCACAGCCAAAACATATATCCACATTCCTGATCTCGTGCCATTTACATGACAAGGAGTTCTGTTGCTGCTAGGAGCTGCATAGGGCCCACGATATTTTGGTCCATGTTTTGATCTACATTTTATTTAGCTGAATTTTGGGGCAGTGGAGGGAAGGGGGTGATGAGACCTGTGAAAGCTAAATTTGAAGGTACCAAGCTTTTCATGCTCAAAAGCGCGGAGAGTCAGCATGTTCTGTGGTGGAGCCCAGATGCCCCTTTGACAGAAAAGGCAGAGGAAACAGCAACCCAGTTTGCCTCTGTGGCTGAGGAAGGTAACTCTGGAGTCCCCCTGTGACAAGATGTTTCTTTGGCTTTGCCACAGACCACAGGTCTAGCAGCCCAATATCAACAGGCTTTGGCGGCTCTCCTCACTGGCCTGGATATTCTAATCCACCCAGCCGCCCTGGAGACAGCGCAGCTTATGACACCAGTTGTTGGATGCAGCCTTACAACAAACCCGGTTAGTGAGGCAGAGTGCAGGTGACAGTCACCGTGATATCAAGTAACTTCCTTGTTTCCAGAACCTGATGCGGCAAAGGCCTCAGGCATCTCCTGAGATGCCGATAGCTCTCTTTGCTCTATTCTGTAAATGACAACCAGCAAACAACAGCAAAGAGCACCAGCAGCCAGGCACTACCTTTCACACGTGCAACGACTCTGAAGGTCCTGCTTTTCCTTCTTGGAAAATCGCCGTATCACTGCAGTCTCACCACCGGCACCTTCAGTGAAGTCAGAGAAGAAGCTGGTCCTGGAGAAGACCCAACTGTCCCTGCCTCTTCCCTCCAGTTTACCACCACAGAGGTGCTGGTTCTGCCCTGACAGCTCTGGCTGGGCCGAGCTGCGAGTCTTACTCTGCTTTGCTCCTTGGTAAGAGCAGCTCGTCACACTTGTCTTTCTTCCATGCTAACGAGCACAAGGTGCACGTGCTGGGGTCCCGTTTCTTTTACAAACAAAACCAAGCCAACACTAGATCCAAACGGTGCCAGATGTTCTAATAATTGATGCTGACATCTTTGGAATCTGAGCACCACAGGGGATCTGGGGCTTTCTCGGTTCTTCAGCTCTCCAGGTGTAAAGAAGCAGGAATAAAATAATTTCCTTGTCTCCAAGGGATGGTCTGTGTGAAATGGTTTATGAAACACAAACTGTGCTACAGGGAGGGTGCTCTTGTAAGCATCTTGCAGGGGCTTCTGGGCGCAGGAGAGTCATGGTACTCTGTAAGTGCAAGAAAGGGATTTGCTTTTACAGTACGACATTTGCCAAATAATTAAGGTGAAGAGCAATGTGCTATAATCACTTCTAATATTAAACACACACAGTAAAAAAATAAATGTTTAAAAGGCACTTGCGGTTTTTTATGAGTATCGGACATGTTGCTTTTCACTCTGTTGTAAAGTATCTTCTGCTATCTATTGTAAGCTTCAGTTCAACCTTCATAATTATTTCCAGGGACTTTCTTCTCCCATTATGCATTAACTGCACTTCAGAGATCCAGAAATGAAAAGATCTGAGCTTTCCTGACTGAACAATTGTTTGGAGGATTTGCTGTGTGAACTGCTTATTTTACTTCTGTCGTAATTTAGCATGTTCTGAGACATTAAAACAGATAAATACAAATGCATTATGCATTTATTGCCCAGTGTTTTAGAAACCTGCATTAAACTTGGGAACTACAGGGAGAGACGGGAAATCTCTCTCGGGAGGAGGGGGGTAAAAGAGAGCGTCTATCATTCGTCTAGTAGCAGGCCTGGCTCTAACCCTTGACAGACTCACTTATCTTCTTCTATTTCCACAGGACTCCTCTCATTACTTCCCAGCCTGTACGTAAGGTTTTGAAGGAAGCCTCCTCTGACCTCTGCTGTCATCCTCCAGCCCACAGAAATAGCACAGGAGGCATCACAGAAGATGCCATGGGAGCAAAATCAGCCAGGCCCCTGCGGCAGGGGCACTCCCCTTCTGTGTCCAGAGGGTGTTATTTTATTCATGGCGGTTTTTTAACTCATCCCAAAGCCCACAAGATTGCAGGCGGGGTGTTTCCTGCACTTCCTTCTTTCAGGAATATGAAACCAGGCAGTGGCACTTGCGGCCCTGGACCTGACCCCAAACCAACACATCACCTAGCTCCTCAAGACAAAACCTGTTAGACACACGGGCTTTGGCACCACCACCAAGTGCATCAGCTGCAGTGTGTGGGGTGCTGCACCTTCCGTGAAAGAAATATGTGGCTTGGACCTAGTCTTTGGTTCAAATCATATCGGAGTGTGGTAATCTGGATTGCTAGTGAATTGGGACCCAGGGTCATGTCCTACTCCAGCTCCAGAGGAGGGGACAGTGTACAAGCTCTGGCTTAGTAAGTCTGGGAGGAAGTGCTCCAAAAGAAAGCCCTTGGGGCTGGAGTTGTGCTGACTGCAGGGTCCTACCCCTGCAACTCTTTCACGGGCACCCCCTTGCCGTGGGGAAGGAGCTTGCGTGCCCTTGTGAGGTTGAGAGCTGTGCTGGGGGTGGCATGTGCCTCCGGTGGGGTCTCCCGAAGGGTGCACTCGCGTTTGCAAAGCCCCTGGTGAGGTTGAGAGCTGGGCTGGGGGTGGCATGTGCCTCCGGTGGGGTCTCCCGAAGGGTGCACTCGCTTTTGCAAAGCCCTGTAGTGAATTGGCCCTTTCAGCCACCAGCGCGCTCGCAGTGAGCGTGGGGAAAACCCTTCCCAGATCTTCGTTCACGAAGCCAAGCCATGATGATGATGATGATGACCCCTGCGAACATTCCACACGGTGTTTGCATGCTTGCGTGTACGTTAATATTCATGTATTTGTGTGCTGCCAGCCCTGGGAGCAAGCAAATATCCTCTAACTGCAATTTCAGCCTGGTCAAGGTAACTGACCTTTTTCATTAAGTGCTTCCAAATTTCCAATCTATCCACGAATGCGAAAAATCTGTGCTAATTACAGGCCTGTCAGGAGGCCAAGAGTGCAGAGGGGAGATGAGGGGGTTTCTGAGCATTATTTAAAGGCACAGCATCAACATGGTTTTTGTCCTGCGCTAACACAGTGTCCTGGTCTCTGTTATTCAGGCAGGGTTATGCGAAAACAGAGCTAAAAATCTGGGAGAGCTTGAGATATTGGGACTTGCCATTGACTCAGATGGCCAAGGTGAAGCTCCTCAGCTGCGCTGGGCAACAGTGAAGCCACTCTCGCTGTGGTTCCCTTGGGTTTTTGTCCATCCTGCATGCTGAACATCTGGTACCCTTGTGTACCGTGTAACAACACCCCAAACCACATGTGCGCAACACTTAAAATAGTGCTTCAACCAGAATGGCTTGTTGATATAACACATATCGTTTCAGAAGTGAAACGAATGCTTCCCCTTTTATATCCTTTTTAATAAAGCACATTTCAAAACTCGCTGACCTTTTTCCTTTCCTCTTTTTTTTTTTAAGTTCCCTGGCATTATGTAGAAAAACCCCATCAGTGTGAAGTGGAATATAATGCAGTTTATTACCACTAACAAGAGAATGGCCCATAACTCTAAAGAGACAAAGCCTCAAGTGAGCTATGAAGGTCATTTTCTTGCATCCAGAAAGAAAATGTAATACTGACTGTGTCATGCTTCCTACTTCAGAGACAATGCGGGCTGCTTTCGGTTTTATTGTAATAAATAGTAAAAATGAAGGGGTTTTTTCTTTCAGGTGGAATTTCACACAGTGAATCCTCCCCACTTTGGAGGAAATGAAGGTGAGTATCTGCCTGGATTTTCCAGAGTTATTTATACTACTCTGGATATGATGTTTGGTTTGTTCATGAATCTTTAGGAGACACAAATCCCCAACTGCACAGCTTCTCCCTGCTGGGAATACTCAAACAGCTCAGAAGGTAAAGGCTCAAAAAGCAAACTCACCGACTTGGTCACTATCAGGGTCACCTCCAGAGCTCTCCAACAATACATTGTCTCAGACTGTGGAAATCAGCCTCTCCTGCGATCCCCTGCCCCTGCTTCACGCTGCCATGAGCCTTACAGCACTGTTAAAAGATGGCAATGCTGTGCTAAAGCCACTGTGGCATCAGTGGGCCACGGGACGGGCTAGTGTGTAGCTCACATACTGGGCAAATGTACAAGGCTGAAGTTAAAGCCTTAGGTCACCCTCGAAAACAAACATCAGTCTCCTTTTCAGCTGTCACTACATCAGAGGCAGGCCAGAGCCCTGCTGCAGCAAGCAGTGGGGAAAAGCACTGATGCTGCCCTCTGAAAACAGAGCTTTTCTTTCTGCCCCTGCAACACCACCTGTTCGTGAACTGCTGCAGCTCTTGGGTCAGAGATAACTGAGGTAACTGGGATGAGATGTCTTTTTCCATAGCCCCATTCCCTGGTCCTCTCTGTAACCGCCAGACAGCCTGGGGGATGGGAGGCAGGTTGCACCCTCCTCCTCTGCCTCAGTCCTGAGGTTTTGTTATTTTGGCTTTGTTAACTGCCTCGGGTTTTGTGCTCCTCAGCTGTAGAGATTGGTATCGTTTTCCTTGAGTTTCAAAAGGAATGTCTTCCTTGGGTGAGATGATGCAGAAAAGTAAAACCCAGTGTTTTCCCTCCCATCACCATCTTCCCTTCCACTCGCAAATGGTGTCCTATAAAATGGTGTCAGAAAGTGTTGCGGCATTATCGGCAGCTACTCTGTTTTCAAAATGGTGACCAACACTGTTGATTAAGAAGCTCCTGGTCTCCTCATTTGAGGTGGGAAAAGAAGGAGCGCCTAAAATCATTGATGCTTCTGTTAGGCTTGTAAGAGAAAAGCACACAGCAACCAACCAATGCTGAAACACAAACCAGGTCCAAAAGGGAGAGCAGGCTGACCAAGCGAGCGAGCAAGCAGCCAGCTCTGCCTGCACACACACAGGAGCCTGCAGGGAATCGGTACTGAACTTACGCGTACTCACAGCTAAGTCACTCTCCTGCTGCTAACGCACCGGGAAATAAGTACTGTTTTGAGGTATGTAGCTGATAAATTGTCTTAACCCCACGGACGTCAACAGAAGGATGCTGATGCAGATGGGTAACGGATTTGACCCTGTTTGTTTGCCTTGGATGTTACCTGAACATCCATTTCTTATTACTAACTAGTTTCTCACTAGCAGATGAACATTTAGTAGTTTTACCAAATAATACCACAATCTGTCTTTCCTACCTGAAGTGTCAAATGTCACCTTAGCAATGCATAAACAACCAAACCCAGGGAGCCTCCTCCAGACTGGTATTTACCGATGCAAAGAAAATACTGGAGTTTGTGAACACTAATCCTGAATTTTGATGCCGTCCTTCATGATAAGCTTGGTACATACTCCCACACACCATTCCATTCAACAAGTTGTATAAGATTAACTTGGGGTTTATCCCCAAGGGAGAGGGAAGAGATGAAGCTCGGGGCCCAGTGCAAGCTGAGAAAGACGTTTTGGAAAGATGAGCGCTACAAAACGCAGAGGTGTGTGCTGGGGCTAACGACCTCACCAGCTCTATTAGTGGCAACAAACCTGAAGAAGCTGGAACAGAAACTGCAGTGGATCACCAGTTCTGTGCCTTCCCAGAAGATCTGATCCGGTAGATCTGGATTTAAGCTAATTCTTTTTGTGTGAGGGCTGGCAAGAGGCAAGACACAGCTCCCGTCTCCAAACGACACTCCCGGCATGTCCCAGCTTGCCAACAGGGTTATCTGCTGAGCAAACCTGAGGAGAATAATGCTGCCGGTGGTGCTAATTATCCAGAGGCTTGGACAGAAGCTAGTCCCACTGAAGGCAGCGGTGGCGTGCTCAAGAAAGGCAAGCAGTAGAAAGCTCTGCCAAATCCAATGCTTTGGCCACTCCTTCCCTGTTTGGCCACATCCCTCACCCGCACAGTGCTGAGCCCAGGCTGGCCTGGAGAGTGACAAGGGGAAATGCTTTAGTTTCGTAAATAATAAGCAACACTGTCACTGAGCGGAAAACGAGTGTGTTCTTGATGATGTATGTAGACCCTCTCTCCTTTTTAAAAACCACTGTGTCTCTCTAGGTGCTCTCCAGGTGTCACCGCTCTGTGCCAGTTCAGGCTGGAATCTAGTTTTGCAGCAATTTAATACAGAAAAAAAGGGCACCTTTTTTTTCCTATAAAATGTTGCTTATAATGGGTGCTAACCTGCCACCACTCTGAGACAGACACAGGAAATACTTCCAGCACAAAGTAACGACGCTAACTTTACTGACGTGTCAAAGGTATATGTGTCATATGCTTACTTTCATATGCATGAACATAGTAATTTTTTATAGTTATTCTATACTGGCACCTCTATCTGCCCAAAGGATTGATCCAGTACTGGAAATCTGTTCTCTTTCTCTCCATTCTCCTTCTTCCTTGGTCAGGAACTGAACTGATGGCCTTTGGTGATACAGGGACATTTCAGCTACCAATACGAAGGGAAAAGGCAACAGTTCTTATCCCTAGCTAGCCCTACGAATGCTCCTTGTCTGACTGGTTCATCCCTGTGGAGCTTTTCATTTCAATTCCTTTAAATTACTGCTAAGCAACCCTGCAAATTGCCTGATGCCAGGTTTCTCCCTTTCCTCCTAGGGAAGTCAGCAGGAGTCGCACTTGGTGTGGTTCTCAAAGGAGAGCAGAATTGGGAATATCGCACCAAGCACTGCAATCAGTCCTCTGGTCATGACAGGTTGTTGGCACATTCCCTTAGTGCAACAGAAGCAGCCTGACAAATCCAGAGGGTATCTACTTGCATTTCTGTGCACCTATCCTGTTTGCAGAGCGAAGAGCAGTTAAGGGTCATCATCTCCCTTTTCGACTGACCACCCTCTCATTTCCACTGATGAAATGCAAGCTGCACATATTGGAGAAGCTGGCCCTGCCACCTCCCAGTTCCTGGCACCGGCCCGGCCAGCCCCAGACTCCCGCCAGAGGCACCGGAGCAGCACCCTGGGATCCTGCACCAGCCTCCAAAGGTCTGATCCTGCCTGACTGTGTGGCACAGGACAACAAGACCTTGCAGAGCGAGTCAGAGCACAGGCTCTCGGGCTTGACTTAGGTAATACCGCAATTTCCAGAACACTTTGCCTGAGCACTCCACAGCTATCTAACACTCATTTTATGCACAACCGCAATTTCGTTTTAATTGTATCTCCTCGGAGGTTTTGAGCTACATGGAATTCTGCACCCAAATACAGACTTTACTGTGTCATCAAGGGAAGTGTCTTATGTCCACACAGCAGAAGAGAAGTAGTGTTTAACATCAAGCAAGGAAAGCAAACACCAAAACATTCCCCCAAATCCCCATGTGGGTGAAGACTGCATGCAAGTGAGGATAGCAGCAAGTACACTGAGAGGAGGCATGGACAGAGGAGTGGGGAGGCAGAAAGGTGGTGTCTGAGGGCCGTTCACCACAGGGACTTCCTGCCCTCACAAACCAGGACGGAGACACCGAGTGTGGTGATCTCCTCCACTTTGCCATTGCACCCCACTGCTCTCCTGAGCAACCCCAGAAGGCACTGGGGGGGGGGGGGGGGGGGGGGCCTAGCAGTGCTCTC
>NW_010404068.1:40481-44253 GCF_000710305.1 Buceros rhinoceros silvestris | reverse complement strand
CAGGGGGGGGGGGTGGGGGGGGGGTGTGCGCTCTAGGCAGCTTTCCTCCCTCCTTGCAATATCTGGAAGATTATCTTTGGCAAGTGAGAATTTGGGTTTTTTTCTTCTTTCTCCTTGAGTCTTAAGAAATCGTCTGTGAGATGCAGAGCAGTTATTATCTATCTAAGCATGTAACAGCCCCCCATTTTGGTGTTAGCTACCTGAGAGTGCCCCACTGCTGTAAATCTGCCTTTATTTACCTACACATGGCATCTCCCTGACTACTACCACTGTGAACCACCCAAATCTGTCCATCTAATGGAGATACACGGATAGGAAAAACATGCACTGGGAAACTACTGGCAGGCTGTACAAAATGATCAGATTTAATCAGCTGATAAATTATTCACTCCAATTGAGAGTCAAACATACTATCTCAGTCTATTTATGGATGTCCGATTAGTGCAAGTAATTTTCCATTGCTTTATTATGTTTGCTAATACATGATGAAAACCATGTTGTGATAATGGTGTTACTGAAGTCATTTTGTTGTATGAGCACATACCAGAAAGCTCATTCCACCCAAGGCCAGGGACACGTTCCAGTGGGCATCAGTTAGTTACACACCACTGTGCTATTTCCAAGGGCTTCTGCAAAGAGCCAAGCTGCCAACCGAGTGGGAATTTCATTTAAGGAAAGTCATTACCATGCCGGGCTCTCTAAGTGGCACCACAGTATTTTCAGACAACGCAAGAAAGTGCAGGAAGAGCACTGGGCTGGCTGCTCCCCAGACCTTGATGGATGTCTCTGGTGGCTGGATGGGGGATGCGGCAGTAAATTGCATCACATTGTTAAGTACTCGTGCAGCAGCACAAGGATGGAAGATGCAGCACCCGCACCTAACGCAGCAGCTTGCCAAATCACGCCCTCGAGCCTATGGGCAGACCTTGGTCAAAGGAGAGAGCATTACAGACTGCCACATAGAGAGTGGCCTGAGACTTTCATCCCGTTAAGGTCGTCTTTAAACAACTGCATGCAGATATAAAAAAGTAGCAACCACAGGCAGCATAATGGATAAAATCCTTGGCTCATCACTTCATCCTCTAATGCTCCAGGAGCACCATTTGTCCAGCAGCAAGGCTTGCACCCCAGAAGGCCCCAAATAATTTTTTCTGGCTTTGGTGTAGGTTCAAAGGAGTGCATGTGTCACGTTGGCAGAGGCCCAGTGCTCTGCCCTGGGCAGCGATGCATTTTTGGGAAAGTCCAGGCAGGAAAGAAGCCAGGACTGAAGAAGTGCTGGATGGCACAGGCCTGCTGGCCGGGTCTGCTGCCAAGCCCATACCAGTGCACAGTTTTGCAGAACGGTACTGAGTGAGGCACTCTCAATATTCATTTCACGTCTAAAGGCCAACTGCAGCAGAGTCCCCTGCCACCAGCCTACCTGTTCCCTGCCCTCCCGGCCTCTTCCCCACTGGCTCCAGCCCCCTCGTACCACTACCTCCGTATTTTACACAAGATGTCCACCTCTCTTTCCTGCAGCCCGTGGAAAGCACTGGCTGCTGAAACCAAAAGAACTGCACTTGGAAGCGCCAGGCAATTAATAAAGGAGAGCAGCTAGAGAAAGAAGATGATAAGGAGCCCAGGTTCAGCCCGCTCCTAGGTCAGCCTCATGGCAGTTACCTTCCTGCCGTAGGGCAGGGTGAAGTTCTGCTAAACAGGCAATGCAGAGTTAATCCAGTGTTCCTCTCTCTGCCAGCAAAGCTAAATAGGTGAATCCATCCACGTTTTAACCTTGCAGGGTACTGCGGTACTGAAAAGGCCCATGCAAAACTGGGCTGAGACTCAAGCAGGGAAAGACAGCGACGTCCCCATCCCAGGGCTAGCTGGAGGCACTGTCATGGCAGGGACTTGAACACTCTCAAATTCCTCGTCAGTTTTTGGCATTGTTTCATTATTAGCAGTTTCCTCCTGCTCTCTATATTCTTTGGCTTTTGCAAGCATGCTAAAGCAGACAAATCCAGCTGTGCCACCAACAAGGATGGGGCTGCACAGCTGCCCTGTCACCCACAGGGCAGATGTGGCTGCAGTGCTTCAGGTAGACGCCACTCCCCTTCCCAGCTCCATCACTGCTATAGGGCTGTGCTTGGCTTTTAGTCATGGTGAAAGGCATCAGACTGACAGACACCCTCTCAGCCCCTCAGGGAAGCCTGAGGGTCTGAAAAACCCTCCCACATACCCTTAATCTACTAGGAACCAGCCTGCAAAAGGTGAGCGGTAGCTTAGATCCCATGTGAGAAATGCAGATGTACAGTCCTGTGGCCGGTGGAGGGGGAACTTCATGCTCACCAGTGAATTGCCTCTAGCAACTGCTTCCAGCTGGAAAAAGCCCTGGGAATGTGATCTCCCAGCTGCCATGCTGGGCCGCAGGTTAGGTCCAAGTCCCTCTCTCAACATCATGCAAAAGCCATTAGAGGAAGGAGGCGGCGATGGGAGTCAGGAGGCAGGGGGAAACTTTTGTTAAGACTGCGGAAATATTCAGTAAAATGAAAACAAATTGCTCTAAGTAAACCATTTGTCACAGTCTGATTACTCTGCTGCCACTCTGGGAACACCAATTTGTCATGCTAGATCAGGGTAACAGCAGACTGACTGTACAAAATGGCATGCTGCCTTCTGGCTTTTTTGCTTCAAACCAGCGAGGGCAGAGGGAATCTCCCACAGCGCCTTCCCGGTGTCCCATCCCTCCTGATGGCACAGGCACGTGCTTGGGTCTCTGTAGCCAGCATTGCTCTGCTGACAGCCCCCTGCTTCCCAGCAAGCCCCTCCACCTCCTGGTACTGCAACTCCACCTGAGACCTGCTGAATGTGCTGCTTTTACCTATTTATCCCAGCATGTCTACCTAGACCATGAGGTGTCCACGGTAGGGATTACTTGCGCTAGTGGTCAGCATAGTAATGTCCTGAACCAAACTTTGGTGCCTGTGGGTGCTGGCAATAACCTACTGATCATCATTTCTCTTACTTTAAAAGCCCGTGTCTCCTGTTTGCTGTGCCTTCTGGAACGCTGCAGCTGAGCCTGCAGAGCTTGCTGGCCCAGCTCCGATCCACGCTTGCCTCTCCTTGGTGATACCTGAAGGGTTTCAGCAGTTTGTAGATGGAGCAATTAAAACAAAACAAACACACTCAAAGAAAACAAAAATCCTGCTGCAAGATTCACAGTTAAAGAGATGCTTAAGAAGGAGGGTTAATGCAAGGGAGCAAGAAACAAAGATGAGCCAAAACGCATAAAACATGGGAAAATAACAGGGAAAAATCCCAAATCCAAGAATTAATTCCCTTTGCTTCACTGTCTATAGCTAATAAACAATTATTGGAGTCTCCCCTGCTTGTGTCTCTGAATTATGCAGCAGTTTGTAATGCTGAAACAAAACAATTAACTCCAGTCCAAATAAAAATATCTTTGTGCCAACAAAAAGAAAAACTGCTCAAAATGTCATTTTGGGTGAAATGCTCCACTCAGCCCAACACAAAATCCTTCATCTCATTTTCAGATTATTGATCCCTTTTCTAAACCTCTTCTCCTTTTAAGTTGGGAGGTCAATATTTAAATAAAGCAATGTCTTTTTGGAAGGAAAGCGAAACAATGAACAAGGTGTTTTTCAAACCACAGGAATGGGCTAGCCGAGAATTTCCCATTTCTTTAACATTATTTAAAAAGGGGAAAACGAGAAGTATTTGAAATTTCAGAACTTCACCTTTCCCATTTGGGGCTGTTAGGGCTTGCCAAATCCCT
>NW_010404068.1:37952-40391 GCF_000710305.1 Buceros rhinoceros silvestris | reverse complement strand
GCGAATGATTTCACTTCTCTTCCATTTTCTGATATAGTCACTATTTGTCAAGAACTTTTCTCGCTGCTACTTTGGGCAGTCTCCAGCCAGCTGGTGGGACTGCCTGGACCTGCTACCCACCAGCACCCTCTCATCCTGAGCTGATGTAGACTCTTGGTCCACTTTCTTCTTAAAAAGCCACAAAAGCTGGGAGAGATAAGTGAGGCTGGATGCTCCTACGGTGTAAAAAAAAAGGAGGGGGGTGTGCTATTTCAAGGGCATGAGAATATTTCGTGCCAAGAAAAGGCAGCACGTTCCCAAAATTATATGAATGTCTCTTCATTCTCACTCCCAGTGCCCAGAGCCCTCAGGAACAGCACTGAGCCTGTAACAACGATGCTGAGATGTCAGGTAGTGTGAGATGAAGCATTTAATGGAAACTTGCTCAATGCGGAGACTGGTGGCACTGGTTACAGCGGAAAATGCCACTGCTAGCTATTCTAAGCATTTTTTCCCTCTGCTTCTAAAAACTGTAATGTACCTTCAATACTAACGTTTTCTGTTGTAACTGATGGGAAAGCCTTTAAAAACAACCTTTTTCCAGGGGAAAAATGAGAGCTGTTCCCATGACTGGCCACCTCTCACTCAAAGAAATGCTCCCTGTGCCAAGCACGGTGTTCCTGTTGGTGCTTGTATGGCACCACATCCCTGCTTGCTGCTCTTGGACTGTGTGGAAACGAGAGCAGCTCCTCAACAGGTAACCAGGTGCTGGGCTGGGTGCTGGTAACTGTCCTAAAGAAGGCAAAGCTATGCTGTGCACACAGACACCACACCTCGCAGACACAAACGGAACTAATGTTTTCAGCCTTAGTTTTCCTCCCGTTCTTTGGCATGTTGACCAGAACAAGGGCACCTCAGGTTGCGTATCTTAAGATACCCAAACTCTTCCTAGGGCTGCCATGCGGATGCTGTACAGAGCTGAGGAGGTCTAGAGGGAGATAGGGCTGTTGGGGCAGCGTCAAACCACGACTAGGGCTTACTGCAGGCCCGGGTGCAGAGCAGCACACTGCAGCACGTGGATCTCCCCAGCCCCTGGCTTAGTGGAAGCTTTCAGCTTCCTGCAGAAACAGGCACACAAAACAAGAGTCCCCTCAGCTGTACCCAAAACTTTCATCTGGACTCTGCTGAGGGGTGAACGTGTTCCAGCCCAACAGGACCAGGTACATCATACTGAGTATTAAGCACAAGGTGGGAGGTCCGAGGCAGAACAGAGAGCAGAGATGAGGCAGCATTCCCTCAGAGACCCAGTGACGTTCTGGGGCTTTCACCTCAGAGTGTTTTTTACGCACACACACACACACACACACACACACACAGAATTGAGATACAAAGCTAAGCAGACACGCCACAGGGCTCTGCTGTAGCACGACTACAGCTGATGATAGTCTTGTATAGGCTGTGATTCCCGCTGTAACGTTCTGGATCCAAGGTAGGCAATGTGGACAGAGTACACTTACCAAAGAGCTTCCAGGGGCTGTAATAAACATCAGCATTATCTTCAGTAAGGATGGCAGTAAGATTTAAATTTTTAACTTGTCCTAGGAAAAACCTGACACCAGCTCTACAGCATAAGCCATCCTCTCCACCAAGCCTATGGGGGGCAGGAAGCAGAACAGGCAGAATCCAGCCTGTTCTGCTGCTTCAGAAGGACCCTGAGGCACAACTCGGGATTTACACGTCTGACATTCCCCACGTTTTAAAAGCACGATTGAGTCTGCCGTGATATACCCAGAGGTAAACATGAGAACTTAAAAACCAGTGCATGACAAACTTCAGCTACTCGGGAAAGCTGAACTGAGGATAGCTGTGGCTTTGTTTTCTTGCTGTCCAAGTAGTATGGTCAGCAGCACTGCGCAGAACAAAATACTGACGGGGCAGAACACAGAGACTGGAACTTGTCTTCCTGACAACTAAATACAGTGCCAGGGGGCTATGCTATCCCCCTACTCGTGATGTAAAAACTATCACCACCACCCTCTGACATTGCCATAAAGATGTCCATTTGAACATCATCTCACCTTGTGCTATTCCACGAGGGTTCCTCAGCTCAGCAGCTAAACATGGGCAGGCACAGTCCAGAGCCGCTCTTGTTCACTGGGGATTTCTTTCACAGCCCTTGAGCATTACGCCTAGCCAAGCAATTGCTAAGCAAGTAACTGATCAGTCCCTCCCTGGTTTCAGAGCTGAGCAAAGACACTTCCTCCTTGACACTGGGATTCAGGAGCCCCTGGTTTGTAGCCTAAGCGCTGTTTCCCCCCTATGCTGAGAGTAGGAATGAAGGTGAATGTGAAAAGCTGGGGGACAAACTTTTGTTATGTTATTTGTTTTATAAGGGGAGATTTCATGCATTGCATACCTGAAAAAACATTGAGCAGAAAGGGCCAGCTCTGTAAGTATGAG
>NW_010404068.1:23860-37828 GCF_000710305.1 Buceros rhinoceros silvestris | reverse complement strand
TAGTAATAAAGTACTGCATTACTTATCACTGCAATTGTATAAATTAAATGCGTGGTGTTTCAAAGCACGGACAAACAACCTCTGGGACCACTTCTAAGGAGCCCACAAAAAGTAAGAAAGGAAAGAAAGAGCATATATGCTCTATAGCAGTCGACACACTTGCCATTTCCAAATGGGTCCACAGGGCATATTAGATACAACTTTCAGGGCTCGGCAAGAAGTAAGCCCCTGCTGATTTAAGCATTGCTATCAGTGGCTGTAACGTAGTAACACCTACAAGGAGGTCATAATTTCTTAATTCTTAATAGTTTTCTTAACCCACTTTTATAAAGCTTTAAGTCTCAGTCCCAGGGATGAACATGAGTGGTTACTGTAGCTGACAGAAAAAGTTTTCCAGGAAGGAAGCTAGGTGATTATCAGCAGTCCTTTAAGTCCTAATAAAACAGCAAGAACTGGTTTCCTCATCCTGTCTCTGGTCTGTTCCAGAAGACTGCACACAAACCAGCCCAAGTGAAATGCTGGCGAAACCAAGACAGTAAATCACAGCAGTGGAAGATCAAACTACTGAGGGGATTTCTTTTCCTCCCCAGAGACCGTTAGCCCTTTCATGCTCGTCACCAGCCCAAGTCATCAATTCACCGTCATCGTATTAGTCATGAGCATCTGTCAACAGCGGAGAACAGCTCTTGCAGTGAACACACTGCAAGGTAACGGAGAGAGAAGTGCTCATAATTCAAAAGGCAGGTTCAGTGTGTGCTTCTCTACTTCAAAGAGCATAGAGAACTTTTCTCTTTATTGTGGCCCTGCAAATTCCAATTGATCTGAAACCAGCCTGCATTTTCTAAATGTTGCTGCTGAGTTTGAACTTCAGTGAAAAATCCATTTGCTAGAAATGAAAGTTGCCAATTAAAATCAGTCTGTTTATGTTGCTTTGGGGAGCTGAGGGGGAGAGAGAAAGGAAAAGCCAAATAACTCATTAAGTGATCTATATTGTGCCAGTAGAGTTGGCAATTATAATTATCCTAATAAGACTTTCCCCCTTATATAAGCCCTTCCATTCAGGGATCTCAAAACACTTTGCAACCATTAATGATGTTAGCTTCATAACATTCCTGACCTCCTTTACAGGGGAGGGAATTGAGGCAAAGAGAGAAAACACCACCATTTTTTGTTACAGATAGCTTTCATTTTTGTAACTGCTTGTAAAGTTTATACCTGAAACTAAATCACACTTCAAAACCAGGGTCAGTTCTGAGCTCTTGAGCCAGCAGTAGTCTTCGACTCACAGTGTGAGTGCAAAAAACCCCAAACCACTAAAAAAGGCTAGTGAGAATTGTGTGAGCAGGAGAGGCTTATCTGCAAAACTTCTGCAAAGAGCCTTGTGTCACTGAAATTTGTCACCCTGGAAATGTGGCAGACTCGAGGAGAGAACATCTGCCTCAGGTCCTCACACAAAGCCATCCCTCCCCCTACCTCAAACAGTACTTGTATGTGGGATGGGTTTAGCAGTGTACACTTCTCTGAAAGAAAAAATGAAATAGAAACAACATGAAATCCTGGGAACAGAAAAAAAAAAAGCTGGAACACGTAGTCGAACATGTTGCATGTATGCACCTAGGACCTGAGTGACAGCCACCATGGATTTCTCAAGAACAAATTGTGTCAAACCAATGATTTCTTCCTATGAGAGGGTGATAGGTTTTGTAGGTAGAAGAACAGCAGCAGGTATCATATATCCTGACTGTAGACACTGTTTTTTTCTAGCAGTCTCACAGCTGAATTAAGGAAGCATGGAGTTTTCACATTGCAGGGAGAATGCAAAAGTGGTTGGAAAGCAGTTATCAATATTTCAGCATCAAAATCGCGGTATGGCCCCATGTGTTCCATGGGGAGCTGCTCTGGGTCTAGGACTATTCAATACTCACACTAATGATCTGGATGATACAGCAGAGAGCGTGCTTATTAAGTTTGCAGACGATGCCAACTGAGAAAGAGCAACACATTCTTTGGAGAACAGGCCTAGAATTGAAAATGATTTAACAAATGAGAGCTCCAGCCCCAACCGCCAGAATGCTCTTTAACAGGACTGAGGGGCTCGTTTTTCCTGTGAGGTACACGAAACACTCCTCCTGCTCTCTTCACCAGGGAGAAGGTCTTGCTGAAGCACCACATTGGGGCTCTGCATTTCTAGAAAATCAGATGCCATCTGGGAAAAGTTTAGATGGAACCCTGAACAGGGTCAGAGGTCCAGAAAACAAAATTTATGTGGGAAGGCCAGCAAGAATTTGAATAGTTTAACCTAAAAGGGGAGACAGGAAAAAACTGAGACAGGACACAATAACAGCCTTCACCTGTGGTAAATATTCTGGTTTTTGCTTCAGTGATGGATGGGATAAGGCGTTTCAGAGGAGGCTTCAGAGTGGGCAAGACAAGTTCTTGCACTGGACTAACACAGAAACTATTACCCCAACAAGCCATTGCCTGCTGAGCTTCCTGAAAGAGTCTAGGTTTAGCTCTACAGACTACACAGAGCACCTGGTGAGATCAGCCTTTTTAAGGCCTTTAGAAATAATTCATTTGTGTGATACCAGTAAGTCCATTTGGGCCTTCTGTAGGGTTGGTGGTGGCAGAAAAAGGCCAGCAGGCTTGCGGGGTAGTATGGGACCAGGCAGGGTTCAAAACGAAGGGAGAACTGCAGCTTCCATATGGGAGCTGAAAGGAGAATCCAGGCATCCAGGGGGATGGAATCAGTTGTTCCATGCAAGACATTCCCAATCCATTATACACCATATTTGCTAACTGTTGTTTTAGTTAAAACCAATTGCCAGGCACTGCACATGAAGCCGGGCACCTGTTGAGAGCACTGGGGACAGGGACACACAGGTGACACGAACAGGAAGATGAGCTGCCCAATCAGTCTGGTAAGCCCCAGGATCAGAGATGCTGCCATTCAGCACTGCCAACTGCTGTGCTCAGTTCTGCTGACGTGCCAAAGAAACTAAGGCAGGGCAGGGCTTAGCACTTCGATTGCCATTAATATGAGGTCTCTAAGGAGTCTCTGAGGAGTCAACATTGGCAGCCAAAATTTTATGTTCAACTGAATAAAGAACTTTTAAGGCAGGGAGGAGCTTGTTGGGGTTTCCAAAACTTTTCTTGTGCAAAGAGAAAAGAATTTTATCATTGCAGACCGCTCATGGATCTGCCAGAGAAGACCTGTCCCACAAATTCTCCTTTGTGTGGCTCTTTTCCTCCCACTATATTCTTCTAAAAATTAGATTAACTTTCTTGCTCACATCATTGAAATTCCCTTCACAACCAGATAGACAAATAATGTTAATACTAATTTTAATTCTGAAAAGCATACAAAAAAGGGGAAATTTTCTCATTACCAATGGAATAAAAACCCTATTTAGCATATCTAAATGAAAAGTGTAAGATCAATAATCTGTACATTAGCAACCATGAACGAGCTACAAGATGGAATTATTCTCTCAGGGCTTTCATCAAGGTAGTTATCGTAAGTTATATGTGAAATCCACCCAGAAACCACTCAGAGTAGAAGTACTCACATACTTCTCTACTGTAAATAATTCCCCACGCAACAGTAAAAGTTCTCTGTTTATGACTCCATAACTCAGGTTGTGTCAGCAATTAACACTCGAAGTTATAGCAGTGTGCTACATTTTTTGAGAGTTAGAAGGTGAGTACTGCAGGCAGCCAGAACTGCTGCCCGATGTGCCAGTGAGGCTGGAAGCGAGAACAGCGCAGAAAGCGAGTGGTGGCCCTGGCCTCTTGGACGGACAGGCACCCAGGGAAGGGGATGCGGACCGCTCACGCTTAGCGCTTCCTCAGCTGCCAGAGCTTCCTACTGACCTCGAACAAAATAAAGGCATCAAGCTGCTTCCCACCGCTGCTATACACCCTGTACAAATTTAAAAGCAGCAATGTCTGTCTCGCAGCAACACCTCTGTCAGAAGGAGATGGGTAGCATCAGGCGTTTCACTCTTTCTGTTTCAAAAGTTCTCATTTGGTTCTACAATGTGTTTTTCAATGTGAGAAGCTGTTTTAATTACTCCTAACACTCCTTAGGGGGGATTCCACCTGTGCAGCGAGCAGACTAGTGTTCTGCTGTCTCGTATCCATGACAGGAGAAGAACAATGTGCCGTGCTGCTGAAAGTACATGGTGGTATTTATCAGCTGGACTGCTACAAAAAAGAGATGGCTCGCATGAAGTCTAGTGAACTCCAGAGCAGAAAACAACCCCCTTCCTCTATTTAGCTCTCACAGCACTGGCTTATGCTCATGGTAAATCAGTATCTTCAGGAATACTATGCCTGTATTCAGGAATAATACGCGTGTGACATAGAAGAGGACAGGAGCAAACCTTCCTTCATTCCCTGCCTGCCTCTGCCTCTTGGAGCAATTCTGCTACGCTCCTGGACGCCGGGCCTGTGCAGGGAACACGCTGGGGAATAGAGTGAGCACTTGTATATGATCTAAAATTTGTCTGACTCCTTCAGGTCCAGCACTAAGCTATAGTTCCTAGGAGATTAATTTTTAAGCAATGTATTTTTGTGTGCCCTAATTTTAATTGATCATTTTAAAACCACGGAAGTGGTGGAAAATGGTGAAACTAATGACATGAATTCATTACTACTGCACGGTGTATATATTCTCATAAACTTCTACTCTGGAAGTCGTATGAAAGGTAAGCCTCCACAAAGACAAGCTCAAGCTTTCTCTCAATGAAGCCGGAGGTAAAACTCAGTAAATAAGAATATCTGAACAGGAATGGACTTGAGCGCTAACTCCAAAGGTTGTACCATACCCAAGGACAATCCTTCCAAGTTTGATAACTGCATTTGCAGGCTATACAACATGAGTGTAGCAGGACAGATACACTGATACCCTTGGGCAGGTTGGGGGGGGCGGGGCTGGCCAGGCAGAACACCTGCAAGATTCACCTTTGCTCTGTGGGACAGACGGGGGCTGTTTCAATCATTTAGTGCCATGAATTCACCAGAGAAACCAGAAGCGAGGCAAGTGGAAGAGTGTGTTGGGCAGATAATGCACGTCTATTATTTACTTCTTAAAATGTCAGAAGTCTGACACCAGACGCCTGCATTAAATGTGTTTCTTTCCATATTCATTAACACAATTGCTATTTTCATCGCGCTAATGATACGAATTCATTACCACTGCACGGTGTATATATTCTCATAAACTGATTTTATGCATTGTTATTTGTAACTAAATTAGCAATAACAGACAAAGGAAATCTTGTTATGATAAGCCTGTTTGGAGAAGACCCTGATATCCTCTTTAAAGATATTCTTGGACGGAGTGAGTCTGAACTTCTCCGGCCATGTTTGTGGTTGTCATTAATTAGTCACTTCTGCAGGACCAGAGGCCAGCAGGACCCAGGGTTCAGGTGGGAGCCAGCCAGGTCAATAGGGGCTGCCCAGTCTGCTTTAAACTGTTTAGCCTATTGTCTTGGGAAACATAAACTTTGGTAAGAAAGCCATAAATGAAACCTAAAAGCTTAAGCAAATCTTGCCAGTCTCCAATCGGCAATCAAACACACGGGGAGGACGTTTCAATCACCAGCAATTCCTTAACCTAGTGTGCAAAGACATAAAAAAGTCCAATAGCCAAGGGATAAGGCTACGTAAATTCAGGCCACGCCAAGCATTATTTTCTTTTAATAGTGAGGAGTAATTATCCACTGAAGCAACTGGCCTAGGGACTTGATAGAAGCACCGGATATCTTTAAAACTAAGCAGGATGTCTACCTTCAAAAGCTCTGTGGTAACTCAAAAAGGCTATCTATCAGCTTAACATGGGAATAAGCACAGGACAAAATACTACAGGGTGTTTTAGTCATGAGGACAGTCTAAAACCACCGGGCACCATTGCTACAAGCTGTAATGTATGAGGCTGTATGAAGTCCTTTGGTTCTCCTGCCACTGGTCCTCTTCCTGCAACAGACCAAGTATGTTGAATATTTATTTTAAATGTCTCAGATCTTCTGAAGAAATTCATACCATCCCCATTGCGTATTCACAGCTGATTTTACAAACCACAAGGCCAGATCCAGTTCCATTGCAGTTCCACTGAAGTAAGTGGAGTTTGGTAAGTTGTCATGAGATGAAAAATCTGAGTCCCTTATCACAGGCATCTATGTATGTCCCAGTTTTTACTCAACTAAATCTCCCCTTGATTTCCATCTAAGACTAATGGCTGTGAACAGCCATCTCTGCATCTTCAGCACTGTGTTCTGGACTTTCTCTATCATTTCCTTGATAATTCTGTTTATTCTAATTTTGTCATGTGTACACCTTGTTTTCAGCATGTTTTGTCAATGCTTAAAGGGAATAATCAAGCCTAGAGCTAGCTAATCAGCAAATAAATAGACAGTGAGGTTATGGCAACAGGATAAACAGGATTAGCACTTCAGGAGGACAGAATGAATACAGATGGGCACTCAACGGTCAGGTTTCGCTATCAAGCCAAGAGTGCCTTGTAAAGCAGGGACAGGGGAGCTCTTAATGCTTTTGTTTCTATCCAGAGATCTTCAGGAAAATACAACACTGAGTAGTGGAAACTGAATGTTTGTAAATATTTGTCCAAGCGGATTCAATAGGAATGATGGTAATATTGTTTTAAGATGTTATTCTCCTTTGTTAAAGAGCAGCAACCATAGGCTAAAGCACACCTAACTGTAATGTGTGCAAGGCAGACTCTGTGTGCAGTCATGGGATCATGGAAGAATACAAGTGGGAAGGGGCCTTGGGAGGTCTCTAGTCCATCCACTGCTCAGAGCAGGGCTAACTTCAAACCTGGATGGATCTGATTGCTCTGCACCTTTTTCACTCAAATTCTCAAAACCTGCAACAATGGAAATTGCACCAAACTGGAACAACCAGGACCAACACACAGGACTCCCTGCTTCCTTGCTTAACCGCTTCTGCTATCAGTAGCTTTTTCTTCTACCTATAAAGGGTAGAAGGTTGTACCCTGTGCCCACTGCCTCTTGTCCCATCGCTGTGCACCCCTGGGAAGGGTCTAACACCTCCACCTCTATAACAACCCCCCTTCGGTACTAGCAGTCTGCAGTTAGCTCCCCCCAAGCCTCCTCTCCTCCAGGCAGAAAAAGCCTGTCCTCCTCCTGCTCCAGACTCCAAACACCTTCATGGTCCTCCACTGGACTCGCTCCAACTTGTCAGCATCTCTCTTGCAGCCTCCAAAGCAGACATGCTGCAATATAGACCAATCCCTGATGATATTTGCAAAGCAGGGCTGAAATATGAAGTGTCAAACACCCAACTGTTGTCTTTTGAAATCCTCACGACCTTTCTTTGCCAGTGGTCAAAACCAAAACTCACCAGTCCAACCCAACAAAAGCTGAGAAATTGAAATGATTTCTGCCAGTCCTAACGAATTTCCATCTACATTTTCAAGTCTTATGGCCCATCTTTCTACCTGCCTAGGAGAGGAAATAGCTTTTGCCACATGCTGAAGAATTGAACGTACAGAATTTACGGGTGCAAAGGAGAAAGTGTATGACAGATCAAACTGCTTTTGAGAGTCTTCTAGCATCTCCCCCATACTGAAACCAGAGGGTTTTCAGCCTGACACTGCTCAAGCTATAGCAGAAGACGTGGCTGTGCTCTTTAAGAATTGTGTCCCAAAGCCATGTGTTGCCTTCTGCAACTGCTACTCACAAAACCAATATAGAGCTTGCCTCTTCCATGTGGGACTGCATAGGCTGGTATAGGCTCAATAATAGAAAGTAATAAATCCTTTCTTGTGCTGGAGAAGGGTTTGACCAGAAGTGAATAAAGAGTGAATTGTTAAGCCTTCCTGTAAAAAGAGAATTCATTTTGCTCCAGGGCAGGAACGGGGTTGTTCACCCAAAGGATCCAAGAGGATTTTTTTGTTATGTGCCAGACATTTGGATCGATTCAGAGATATTTTGTCATTCTGCAGTGTCAGCACAGGGAAGAGGGACTCGCCAAGTGTCGTGTCTTCACCCAGAGAGGAGACTCCCTTGGCAAACGTGCTTTCCCCTCTCACTTCACAATCAATGCAGAGATGTGAAAAACCACTGTATGGGAAGAAAACCTGAAGCACTGAAGGTCTCTGAACTAATGGAAAAAGGCAGAACAACAAAATTTGGAGTTGAAAGAGCAATTTCAAACTGCAAATAGACACACCTTTAGAAGTTATGTATTTACCACATGAAACAACTGACGTGAGCACTGGACTTTGTGAATGTTTTCCAATTAATAACCATCATCTTGCAAAGCACACAGCAGCACAACAGTGAGTGCATTGCAGAGCCACAGGCCTCCTACAGCCTGACTGGTTTTTAAACACAAAGGATTCACTCTGCTTCTACCCAGGTGTTCTCAAAGTTGACAGTCTCGCTGGCAGGTGGATGAGAAGTAGGAGGAAAATCTTTACATCTGCAGATTTCCATGCAGAAACCAAATGTTACAAAATAAATGCATCTCTTCACACTTCACAGGAAACAGAGGGAAGGAGAAAGAGAGAAAATAAGCACTTCTGGTGCACTAAAAGTGATCATTTATCTTTGGCGTCTGGTAGCCTTTCTGGATGCAATTGCTCTACTGAACTTGGCACATTGCCTGTAACATCTGAGGACTTTGCTGCCTTAGCAAAGAGTCTCTCCTGAATTCATTCCATTCACAGGTTGTTGCCGAACAATGGAGGCTGTCCCTTTTTATTTTTGTCACCTGAGGAAGCTCGCAGGGTAAGATGTGTGGAGCCCCCAGCCCTTGAAAACTTTTTGTAAATAAGTTCTGTCCTCCTCTTCAGAAATACCATAGTTGCAGTACATTTTGATACTGCCATGAAGGTATTTGCATCTAGTTTTTAAATTAAAAAAAAATACTAAAATTTGTGTTATTTCTTTGCTTGATGACCTAGTAAAACCTGAAATCTTAATGCATGGCCTGGTGCTGACATCTCCACGTCAAGGCACAGCTAACAGCACTACTGAGTGCAAGACTCTCATCATGCTGTGGACAAAAAAATTTCCAGATGTGCTTTCCCTTCTCCACTACATACATAACTGAGGGCATAGTAGTCAGTGACAGAACACTCAAATGCACCTGCTTGATCTCTGTCTGCTTCCCCTCTGCTGCTGCAAGGCACTGAACACAATTTTCACCTGCTATTCTTTTAAAGCTCAACTCATCCATATCACAAGAACCACGTGGAGTGAGGCTTTGGCTGTGCCTCCCTTTCCTGCCTGGCAAAAAGGGATGGACCATGTTTTGCCTTGGAGAAACCCCGTTCCCCACATGACCACCCCTGAGAACAGAACAGCTCCTCTGCTCCGATGGCAAAACAGCCTTCCCTCCTGTCACCCCGCTAGACAGTGACATTTTTTGTTTTTCCAGCTGCTTTCCAGGACATGGCTTCTCATCAGAGGGAAACGGTACCGAGAAGATGGCTGCTTTATTGTTCAAAGAGCTCTGCAGACACAGCCCCAATTCTCAGCTGAGCATGAGCTGTTCTGATTGAAGTCAAGAGAGCCGCCGTTATTTACATCAGCCAGGCCCTAGGCCACCAACATCCGCATTCCTTCTCCCTATTATCCGAGCTGTGTAGACTCAGAGAGAAGAAAAATATTATTATTCTCAATATGCATCAAAATTATTTATTTTCCCAGCGCATCCTCCTCTCTCCCCCTGGAAGTAGTTGAATATTTAAACTTCCCTGAAAGCAGGCAGAGGAGGCTTGGGCTCTGTTGCTGGCTCTCAGGAAAGCGCCACTTTCCCTCTCCACAGACTAGCTTTCTCCCTCATGACATGGGGACACTGCTGGCACCAAGAGGCACGCTGAAGCTTCCTGATGAAGAGGGTGAAGATAGCCCAGGCATCATTAGCTGTTCCTGCTAATAACGTTCCCAGTCCACTGTACCCTGCCCATTCTTTGGCTGCTGTGCTCAACCTGGCACAGGGATTCATCAGGTCAGGCAGATCTGATGATCTGGAGGACGGTACGTGCTACTGGATGTCTCATATACGCAAAGCTAAAAAGTGGACCTAATGCATTTACGTTAAAATACTTTAAGCTTATTCCTAAACACTGAAGAGAAGCACTCCTTTCAGGTTTAAATTAATGAGAGGAGTTGATTCTAGCTGAAGTAAGATCTAGAAATGTAGAAAAACCTTCGATGTCGCTGTTTATCCAAGTATTTGGTAAATTACACTGCGTTAGAAAGGATGTGCTTTAGTCAAGGCTCCTTCACATAGGCAGATGGGGTTTGCTTCATTTCCCTTAGCCACTGTTTTAAAACTCCTGTTTTCTCTTTAGTATAATTGTTTGTAGGAAAGTTACTTGGAGCCATTTGGAGAAATGTGCTTTAAAGGAATCTCAGTAAGGGAATGTAAACATTACTTCTTTCTTCCTACGCTTCTAAGCCATACCTTGGCAGAGGAAGGTAGGGCACTCGTGGTGCTGTTTTGGAGTCAGGAGAACACAGGTGCCAAACAACCTTCTGCACACCACCAGAATAATGGATATCTGAGTCAGCCGTGACAGTATTTACACAGGACTGTGATAGGTGTAGGAAGAATTGTTCCAGTCACAAATGAAGACTATGTACTGATCTTTTAGAAGAGAAAATGTATCCCCACCTTTGCACTATGCTCCAGAGAGCACACTAAAGAACAGCCTGCCTGGCATCAGAGAGTGAAATGCAATGCATCCTAGAGATAGTCCCCTCAGGCTGCTATTTTACTGTGGACCAAAACTAAACAGATTCAAGAACTGTGGCTGAGATGAAGAAGATGAACTTGCCCATATAACTCTTGGGCACTAAGGGGCTTCTGCGTATGACTAAGGAGCCCCTCAAACATCCACTCATTTTAGTCGCGCTTTGCAATAAACCCATATGCGCCTCTGGACAGGCTTGTTTTGGAGGTCACCTTAAAATATGACAGAAAGCACTGCATTTGAAAATGTCCTGGTGCCCATTGTCACTGTGGTAATTTTAATGTGATCACCTGGTGTGCGGTTAACACTTCTTTCAGCTCTCTGCTCACCCGATGCGATAGATAGCACAACTCCGAAATACAAGTGGCATGACAAGAGCTCAGAATTGTCTAAATATACAGCTAGCCCACTGGCTGTTTGTTGCAACATGTCAGGTTTCATCTCTCCATGAGACAGAATTTCCCTCCTCAGAAAGCAAAAACAGAACAAACACAAATACTTTAAAAATAGAAAAAACCACACACACTGACAGATAAATATCCTTTCCCAGCACTTTCCGTTCCGGTTAAGGTACCTGTGTAGCTCAGAGGCAGAGGTTTGGCTTGGGAAGATGGGGGCTTTGGCATGGGAGGGCATGGGGACTATTCTCGCTCCTGGCCTCCAGCCACCGGTCAGCCTGCTGTGCAGATATTGTCCTCGGGAGGGAGCAGGTCAAGGGATTTATCTGACTGAACATCTCCCACCACAGCAAGATGGGCTGCGGATGGTGGGCCAGGCACACCACTGTGCGGGGGCAGGCTGTGACCAAAGCACTGGGAGGCCCAGTTACGGCCTTTGAGCCAGTGAGCCTAAGGATCCAACATCCAGCTGCCTCAAGATGGGATTTTTCATGATCTCATGACTCTTCTTCAGATCCTTGTCCCAATTCCTTCAGTGGGAAGCATGCACACCTCCAAAGCAGACCGGTAATATTGACTCCAGTGCCAATCTGATATAAACAAACAGGAACGGTGCTGAAGTTTTGCTGGAACTGCAGCTTTCCTGTGTGCAGATGAAGAGTTCATCTCCCAAGCGAAGAGGCATGTCAAGAGCCATGTAGGAGATGGATGTTTACAAGACCTTAAAGACCAGGGATGAGTCGCTCCCCAGATCTTTCTGAATATTTTGCAAGCTCCAAGCTGGATACAAATTTGAGAATACACATATAAAATATGTATGTACATTAAAATACTTATATATGTATTTTAAAAAACCTGCAAATTTCTGGCTGTATTTTGTATTATCAATAGTTTAGATTAATAACAACTCATTGCCTTCTTCAATTCAGCCGTTGGCCTGCACCCACCATGTCTTAAGCTCCAACATCCAGCTTGTGTAGGCAAGAACAAGCTTTCAGCCCGTTTCAACCTTCCCACCTGCATCATTTCCACCCCAAAACACTAGAAGGCACAATACCCCAAAGAATAACCTCAAACCAATGGTCTCACCTGTGGGATGAGAGGTCATCCAAGGGAGCTGAGCTTGAGTGGGTGCTATTTGCAGAAGCGTGGCTGATCTCTCACCCTGGATCAGACACTGGGAGTTTAGCGTGTCACGACTTCTGATGTCATGAGCCTGCAAATGAGCTGCACGAGGAGGATATCTTCCACTCCTTCCTCGTCAAGACACTTGCTAAAATGCTTGCCTGAAACACAGGCACAACTGACTGGATTGGGCACCAAGTGCATGAGTACAGATGAGCACATTGGTGACCATGCCCTGACATACAGATCCACATCAGGAGAAGATATCAATGTCCATATCACTCCTCATGTATAAAAAGATTCAGGAAACCCATCTTCAGCTACTGATTAAATTAATCTCCAGAGCAGCAAGGAACTATATTCCCTTTAATCTCAGTGCAGTCAACTACACAAAGAATGTTTTCTACTATACATGCATTGTCCAAATATTCCTGCTCTCTATCTTTCCCTTGTGGATGACACTTCCCCTCCTCCTCCCTGAATTAATTAGCTTTCATTGGATAAATCAATATTTCTTTCAACAAGAAAAAAAAAAGGAAAAAAATGTATCCTGTGCAGCAAATGCAGTACAAATATATTGAACAGCCTGAAGATAATATGTCCAGAGACTGTGGTCATTTAAAAGCCCTGAAATGTAATTCCGAAAATTGTTTTACAGAGTTAATAAAAAGACAACCACTGAAAAAATCCACAAAGATACATATTTGTTAAGGTCTTTTCTCTATTTTTCCCAGTTGCAGAAGGGTAAAGTTATGTCTTATTTGCCAAGAAAAGATTTTCTAGGACTCTTCAGGTTCACATCACGGAGCGGTTACCCAAAAGATCACAGCCAAACTCATTTGGCTATATCCCATCTCTGGGATAGACTGGCTGTGTGTGGAACCAATACATTCAGTATTCTATGGAAGCACTAGCTTCCAGTAATTTCACAAATATCTAAAAGAGTTCTTCATCCAGACATAAAAAATATTTACCCCTGTGACAGCCGAAGATGGTATGTGCTGAAACAGGACGTGGAGTGTCTAACAAACCAGAGCCTCGTCTATGCCTGCCCTGAAGAAAGCGCAGAGCAAGAAGGGAAACCGGATGCAGAATGGGGAACAGCATGGAGGCAGAGTGTCCCCAAGTGCACCGCACTGGGACAGTGGACAGCTTTGCTCAGGGTAAGCTGCCCTTGGATTTTACCAGCCCATGAAGCAACCAGCAGGGCTGCTGGGTCATTGTCCTCCAGGCTTTTCTTTTGCCCCAAAAAACGCTTCTGTTGTAAGAGCTTTCCACTCAGAAAAGCACAAGGTGCTTTCCAGATCTGTGCAGAAAGTAAGTAAAAGCACAAATGTCTTTTCTTTAATCATTGTTCCAGCCCTTCACAGCTCCTTAAAGGAGAGACTTCATGCTGCACATTCTACAAAACTTTGGCCAGTCTCAAAAGCAAAATAACACCAATCAATATAATCCAAAATAACATCCAAGAAACCAACTGCATAAGCTACATGAAATCAGAGACATATTTATCTTGCTCATTTGTTGTTGGAACAGTCCTTGCAAATTCCCATTAAAAGGCATAAAAACAGAGGAAGGGAAGGCTATTGTATGAAAGGCCACAGATGAATCCACCTTTTTGCAATACCAAAGTGATCTACAGAGCAGGGCTGTCTCTAACAGGATCTTCCCACTGTAAGACGGAAGGAGGCAGAA
>NW_010404068.1:17949-23774 GCF_000710305.1 Buceros rhinoceros silvestris | reverse complement strand
CGAGTTTGCACTGGGGTGAGAAGCACACTTCAGGACAGCCTGTGTGCTTGCTTCCCACACTGCAGGTCCGACTCTGCCTGCCACGATCACTCCTGGTCTCCAGGAGCACAGTAACTTCTGCACAGCCTAGGAAGTCTCATGCAGCCTGAAGCAGAAATGCAAGTCGTTTGGCATGCGGCTTCCCACCCTGGGGAATCAAGAGCCTCCATGACACATAGTGTCACCATCTTCTGCCCCGGCAGCAGAGAGCCCCGAGCCAGGCTGATCCCAGCCCCATGCTTTGGCAGCAGCATGCTCTTTCAGAGACAGCCTACATGTTCAACATACTTTTTCTCTTAATTCCTTACTCAGATGTTCCCCCCTTGGGAGATATTTCTGCAAGGCTATTTGACCCTTGCCAGCCGGCGTAGTACAGCACCTTTGGCAGGATGTTGCTGGCAGGCTAGTCCATTGCCTGCTTTCATTCTTAAGAGCTTTTCTCACCTCCAAGGGATGACGAGGACTGTGCTGATATCTTTCTGACTCAGATTGTACGCTTCTGGGCAGGCCACGTGCCTGTGCTGCACTGTATAGGGTTGCCAATCTCATACACACCACATCTGCCTCTGCTGTTTTCCATCTCTGAGGGCTTTATCTCTCCCCTTCACTGGTACAGCAGTCCCTCTGCAAGAGTCTCTTTTTGCCTTAATTTATGCAAAATTCAATCATCAGCTTGGCTCTGGGGAGTCTTTTTCCAACGGGAAAACTTGTCATTTCCTTCAGAAACAGGGCATAACGTTACTTTTACACCACTTTTCTGAAATGACAAGCAGTAGTGCTACCAAGCTCCAGCAGCTCCCGTTAAAATATACTGCCGTTTGTGAGAGCTCCGGATAGCACAGGCTTTGCCCCCAGATCACCCTGCCCATCTGTACTGCAGGTCCTGCAACCTCCCCAGGCTGACAGATTTGCTGCTGCTCAGTTACTGCTATTTTTTATGATCTCATTCACTCCAGTAATCACAGAGGTTAGGACAGGGGTAAACTCGGGGGTTTGCTGGATTTGTTTATTGGTGTACTTTTTGAAACCTACTGCCGATGTGGAAGTTTTATTGTATCTAATGTTTTAAGCATAGCTGTGATGGCAACACAGCTTGCAGGGACTCACAGAGTCCCCTGTATAAATGGGATAGGATTTACTGAGCCACACTGCTCATATTAATAATCCCAGAGTCAATTAGTAATCTAATCAGAGTCCTAATAAGAAACAACTCCTTTGTCCAGCCATGCCATGACACTAACGCATTTGCACCTTTCTGCTCTCCAGCCTGGTGCAAGCCAGATCATCTTCATGGTGACTCTTGGTAGCAACATCTCCATCCACAAAACTTTTGGATGCGGCGTGCTCCTACTTGCCTCTAGCACGCTGCCAAGGTTGACAGGGCACACAGAGCTCACCTGCTTGTCTGTCACTTTAGGACTTCTTGATGGCAGTGCAGTCCCCTTCAGCCAGTGTTGAGAAAGACACAGGGCAGCACAGTGAATCTGATCCCTATGTCTCAGAGTACAACTTGGCATTTCTGGGGAGAAGAGATCGATCTCTGGAGCAATTGTTCTCCACGTGCCTTCGCTGCCTAGCCTACAGAGATGCCAGGAAATCTCAAGCAGAATGCCTTTCCCTCAAAACATACCAGTCAGTTTTAACTTCTGCTTCTTCTCTCAAAGGTAACGTGCCTCAGTTAGACAGATGGTCCAGCAGACTGCAGGGCAATCGTGAGACTTTCACAAAAGTTCTGCATTCCCTTAATCCTGCTATGAAATATCTCCAGATCCTCCAGCATATACTCAAGTGAAGTTTTGGGGAGCTTGTTTCCAAATTCCCTACCCAATAAAGAAGCAGCAAGGAAAACAGAGTTTTGTTTTCTTCTTTTTAGAATCTCAATCTTACGCTAATTCTAAACCTGAGTGGCTGATACTCCTTTCAGACTAAATAAATGCTGTTTGCCCTGTGAACCACAGTCCTAGGAAAATGAAGTCCTACCCATCACAGAATATGTAGAAAACAATCTCATCTGCTTTCATTCTAACCACAGCCCCAGGAAAAACTGCATCTGGGTCGGCAGTGTCTCTGCGAAAACACACAAGTCATCCACTTCCATAAGCTGTTGTTTCCCCTGCTATCTTTATAGGCAGGAAACTCATCACCAGAAACACTCCCTCCCTGTGTTTGCCTTTCTGGAGGGGTAATGCTTACCCCTCACCCTTACCTTCAGCTACACTAAGAGAACCAATAGCAAGAAGAAAACGGTCTTTGTCATTGCAACGTTGAAGACCAAATGCATACCTATAAATATGTATTTATATATGTTTGAAATATAAGTTTATATGTATGTGTATAATTTCATATGGAGATACCTACAGAGATATACACATATATGGGGAAAAAAATACCCTTTCTCTGAGAAATCCTATCCCTAACCTTAACATCAGATAAATGAAAGCTAAGTGAACTGGGCTGTATGACAATTTACTTCACGTAAAACCATTTTCTCTCACAAATGCCATTTCCCACTTCAGCTTTTAGGGTCACAAAAAAATTACTTGAAAGTTTTTGTTCTATTACTTTCTTTCAGAAAAGCTAGCCTTACCATGACAGACACATGAGAAACGGGTGTCTGGTGTAACCCTAGAAAAAGCCTGACTCTCCTCATCTCTCTGTGTGCCATGACATATTCATGAGAAAACTACTCTCTTCATTCCTTCCCTTTCAAAATCCTGACTTTGCCATGACTCATCTGAAGTATCTTGACGATCTAGTTTCCATTGCAAATTACTCTTGAAAGATTTACCCTTACAGAGATTCAGCCTTATTTTAGGTTGCTGGACTTACTTACACAGTGGGAACTTTTTTCTGAAATCCGGCTTGAATGGAGAGTAAACAATGCCAGCCGAGTTACCTCCATCCAAACTGTCCCAAAGCTACTCCTCCCTTAATCCTTCCCCCAACATTCTTCATCCATTCTCACATCCTGGCAGTGACTAAGATTAAACACCTATTAACACTGCCTTATATGTCTAAAACTCTGAGATTAACTTAATTACAGTTTCTGCTGTATGCTAAACATGAGCCAACTGTCTAACCTGACACCTGCCCAGTGCAGCTCGGCTCAGAGATACCAGATGAAAACTGGAAACTCTACGCCCAGTATTTGCCATCAGGAGGAGACAGATAACAGGCCCTCCTTGGGAAGTTTTAAACAGGTGAAAGTTATCAGAGGTTTTGTAAGTGCTAGAAATACTGTTCTCTTCAAAGAGGTCTTTGATTTAAATCCTGTATGTGAGATTAAGAAAAATTAGTTTCCCCGCATTAGTTTTAAGGCCTTTGTGAATATAAAAAACATGGGAATTTGTGTTGCACATAAGTAATTTACGGTATTCAAATTTCCTAGCAACTCCTAAAAATGGCTTTAATAACCAAGATTTTTTTATTTGCTTGGGTTTTTTTTCTTTTCTCCAGAGAGGGCTGAAAGGCCCTGAGAGATATCATTCTCTGTTCTCTTGCTCCTAATTACTTAGATTAAAAAAAAAATAAAATAAACAACAGAAAACCAAAAAGCTAAACCCTAAGTCTTCACAAAATTATTCCATTTTCTTCAGGCCTACTATCTGGTTGCAATAGCTCGTGAATGACCTGTGAATCACCTGTCAAATGCACGTTGGAGGAACTGGTTTACATGTGCACATTAATTTTCAAAGGTAATGGGTTCCTATCCCACCCTGGCCAGTCCCAGATAGAGGAAGTCTCAGGCAAAAGGTTTAAACATATTTTCCCAGACTAGCAAAGAAAACAGGTGAGAGTTCCCATATAGCTGAGCAAGAGCCTATTTTGCTATCAGTCCATCTCTTTTTAAGCCTAAGGAGAAAAGGGCCCTATCCTGAGCTTTTCTCATGGTTCACAGCTCCTGGATGGCTGTGAGGAGGGGTCCCCTGCAACCTCTTTTTTGTGGTGGGGAACAGTTCTACTCTCCTTCTCCTTCATCCAGCTGTTTATATTCATTATGCTTGTAGGAATACTATGTTTTGAGGCTTTTGATCCCTTGGGAATCGTAGAAACTGAACAATTCAAAAGTTATTGAGGAAAGAATGACAAACTGTCCCACTCCGAGAGACATTTTATATGAGAGACCAGGCTAAAAGGGCAGGAAGAGGTTTGGTATGGATTCATGGAAAACTTGAAAGCAGAGTTAAGAGGGTCTGACTTCAACATCCTCCCTGAATCCTTAGGGAATCGGGATCTAGGTGTTCAAAGTCAGGCCTGGTCTCATAACAGAATGCCCCAAACCACGGATCTTGCCAATCACGCGTGTGGGGAAGTCAAATGTACATTTGGGATCTCTTCGCTGTTTCGGAGTAGGTGGTTTCTCTTTTTTGTACGCTGCTTCATTGAAGCTTGATGGAAACCAGACACAAAACCATTACACTTAACTGAAGCCTAAGCAAAAAAGCAAGCCAGTATATCGACTATACAGTATACAAATATTAAATGTTTTCCCCTTTGGCCCTCTTATTTTCACATGGGTTTTGCCAAGGGACATTGTATATTGGATATTCAGAGACATTTCAATTCCGTAATGGTTCTGTAGTTCTTGTTATGCATAGAAGGATGGAAAGCTTAGCATGCTTTACTGAAATAGGACCCTATGAGCACTAAGGAGTTATTTTTAATATTCTTAGCACACGAAGCCTATGCTACAAGGCATTTATGTAACTCTTCTTTGTTTGGCACCACCTCCATCAGAACATAAGTATTTGCAGCTCCCCAAAAGCAGCTCCCTTGCAAAAGCACAAGCTACCTTGAACACATTATGCAATCTGTAAAAACTTTCCAGTTGTTTAAAGAATGAAGTGATTGACCTCATTTGAAACAAATTAAAGAAATGCCGCAATGTGAAGTATTTTTTTCATCAGAATTTGACTCCTTCGGCTTCTTGTCAGTAAGGTGCTTGGCGTTCACTACAGCTGCCTATGCTGGTGTATTACTACCTGCGACTGGTAGACTTCGTTGAACACAAGTACGGCTCATTTTATTTCTCCTTATATTAGCAGGTAGATAGCAATAAATTTCTTTAACTTAGTCAATGCAACGTAACAAGTTCTAAGCAGGTTTTTTTGGGGGGGTGACCAGGGGGGAAGTAACATAAAAAGACTTTGAGATGCTTGCTTGTTCGGTACTGTGAAGCACAGTTTATAGAAGCCAACAGTACTGCAGAACTCATGGTCTGTTGGGTTCCCAGGGAGCATAAAAGCAGCCTGGGTTGGGCTGTGCAAAACTCTATTGCAGGTACCACATTCACACTCACACCCTGGTTCAATTTGATGAATCAAACATTTAACATTTAAAGTTAGGATGCAAGCTGGTTGCCTTTCGCTGCCCCCCACCCCCTCTATATAAGGCAAAGGCAGGAGCTCCCACATACCTGTGTTACAGGTGAGAAAGAAGGTATAAATACATTTCATGGAAGAAACAGAGGCACTGAGAAGCAAAGCACTTTGAGCAGCATGTACTTCTCTATTACTTTCAAGCTCTTTATGAGGTCTGGTTTTATACCCGCTGAAATCAACAGCAATTTAAACTGATGTCGTGAGGTATTCGGTGTATGTAGGAGCTATTGCCACAGGAGGTGCTCAGCACTACCCTAGCTCTGCTCTTACCACAGTCGATGGGCTTTTGCTGCTGACAGCAAGCTCCTCTGCTGACTTCTTTGGACATTTTACTTCAGAAACCCTGTCAGGCAATGACAGATAAAGCCTCCCCTGGCTGATGGTCTCCAGATCGGATTACCACAG
>NW_010404068.1:11928-17812 GCF_000710305.1 Buceros rhinoceros silvestris | reverse complement strand
GGAATTCCACAATCACACTAGATTCCAATTTTTTTTCCTCTTTATTCTGGCTAAGAATTCAATTTTCTTTTATATGAAAAAATATTGCCAGCTTATCTTTCTCATCTAAGCTGAAGGTAACTTCCCTTAGATTGGCTTTGCTAGAAGCCCATCTCCTACATGCAGAGCTCTTTGCAACGAACTTGGCAGCCTCCTCCCAAGTTGAGGAATGCCCTCCATTTTCACTGGCTTGTTGTGATGAGACCTGAATACTGCTAACTGATTTCCTCCGTGATTTTTTCCATGCCAGTCAATAAGGTGGCGATTTTAATGACACGGTTCTTGGCTGCAATGCTACTCACAGGTCTGCATCCACCTCTATGGCTGCTCTCTTGAAATTACCCACTCCAGCTATACCTATTCATTTCCCATGAAGTTTAAGAGTTCTCCACGTTATGTCCCTAACCTGGATCCATGTCACATTGCTTCTCTAAGCAACTTCTACTCCAGTTCATCTCAAAATTCAAACAAAATGTTTCTTGAAATGTATTTTACTTTTCAGCTATGTCATGATGGGGATATGGACAGACAGTGTTTCCATTTTTTTTTAAAGGCGGTGTTCACTTGCAAGTAGAGCCAGGAGTACTTTTGAGATTCAACCAGTACAAGGAAATCTTTTCATGAGACTGATCTGAATTTTGATTCTCTAATAAAAGCTCGAACAGGAGACAAAATTGTTTTGATTTGATTTACAGTCTCTGAACCATGCTGCAAATGTAGCCCTCCTTTTCTGCTCTCAAACAAGTTCCAATTTATTCCTGTGTGTTATTTATGCAGATACATTTACTGAACAGTTTATCAAGTCATTTCCAGATTGGGCTTGCTGCTTGGACTTATTTTACATAAACAGATCCCAAACTACCGGTTTATTAATCTGTTTAGTATACAGGCTGCAAGGAGGAAGATCACCTAAAACACACAGTATTGTTTCTGTTCCATCAGGGCCTCACAGAAGATGCTGTACTGTCAAAAGAAAAAGGAAGAACAAACACTGAAATCCCAGAAAGATATTTCTTAATAATAATCAAGGAGTCATAGTTGCATTAGCGAAACTTGCCTCGGTTATCTGCGCACAGCATAACAAAGAAGACTGAAATAAAAATCAGGAGTACTGGTGCTAGGCACTGTAGGGGAGCAGCTCCTTCCTCTGAATAGTTCGGTATCTCAATTTGCAAAACGTTGGCCATGAGCACGTGGACATGTAGGACAACCCGATTTCAAATTCTGAAGGTGGGCCCTATGTACCAGGGGAGGCCAAGCCCCTCTCACCACCTTCCACAGCTGAACTCACAGTCACGGTGGCTTGGCAGTAAAGCACTGCTGTAAAATCCAAAAGGTGAATGGCACCGGCCAGCCCTGGGATCAAGAGTGGGTAGAGACTGCTTTACAGGTCACTTCCAACCCCAAGACAGTCCATGGAGAGCTCCTGAGAGGAAAAGCACAATCCTTCTGAAAGCTGTTAACCTAAGGACACTATTTTAATTACTCAAACTGTAAGAAATACAGAAGGCAAAATACTACAGAGGTGACTCTGAAAAATATCAGCCTATGACTATGAAATATGCAGTAAGGAACATTACCATAATAAGCTCTGAGGAGATACAATGAAAACTATTACAGCTCCGGGAAAGACACATAAAGATGAGCATCACAATTACCTGCCTGATGGAGAAAAAGGAAGAAAGGAACATAATTTAGAGTACTGCTGTTACTGGCTTTAAGACAGATATATAATGAAGAGTACTGCAGTTACCTAGTTCTGGCAGAGATATAATGGCAATCATTAGTTATCTAGTTGTAAGGAGGACATGTAATGTGTAGTATTATTGTTACCTGTCTCTAAAAGAGAGCAAGAAAGAGGGGGAGAGAGACATGAGAAGAAACTTGGACTGTCACCGGGCTCTGGAAGGCAGAAATTATGGAAAGATCTGCTACTGCCCACAGTTGTCTTTATGGCTACTAATTCACGGAGGAAGAGGCAGGGGAGAACGGAGAGTGGTCTGAATTATGCTGTGGTTATCTGGTACAAGGCCACATTTCCAGCTGTCCGCAGCTGATTATTGTTTGCTGCAGCTGCGCTGACTTCGGGTTTGTGGAGAAGAGGACAGGGAAGATGGGGGCTGCCCTATGCTACACAAGCACCACAGCCCTCCTAGAGCATGCAAGATGCCCTAGGGTGACTGATCCCCTCACGGACCCCACCTGACTCACCAGCTGCAGCAACCTCCAAGCAAGCATCTTTTCCCCATGTACACTCGGGAAACAGGCAGGAAGCCCTGGACAAGAGTGAAGGCCAAGATAAAGGGATGGCAAAAAGGAGAGCTTGTAAAGGATGGAAACACGGCTTTTGAGCCATGACCCAGGATGTAGAGATGCAATGTATTTACACTTACACACAGAAAAAGATGCTTGGAGCTTTCTACAGCTTTGAGTGTCTATCCCTTCCCCAGATGACGGATGTCTGCCTATCTACCCTACCTTCAGACCAAAGGAACAACTGCAAAAAAAAAAACAAACCAAAAACCACCCCACCTTTTCTTTTTTTGAACTCTAGGGGTGGAAGAGATCAACAGTATACTGAAAAAAAAGGTGGGTGAGTTAACTGAGACCACAGGAATGAGGGAAAACTACGAACCTTGTCGTGAGAAATAGTCATGGCAGAGGTACGAAGTGGCCCAGCTCTCCCATTTCTACAGCACTCCTCTGAGTAGTCCTCACACTAGGCTTCAATTTCTTTTCTTAGCCTGTAATACTGACAGGGCTTGAGACAAGGCCCAGAGAAGTCTGTCTCATTTTAGCTCACTTAGAATTTAATCAGGAACCTGATTGAAAACTAAGTCAAGGAACACAGAGGAAGCACCAGTGCGATCCAAATTAACCCTTTTATTCCTGGTTTGACTGCTATCCATCTGGTGGAAAGATATGAAGTTCAGCTGAAAAAATTGAATCCTGTGGTGACCAAATTGTAATATCCCAAGAAGAAGGACACTCCAGAGATGCTATTGTTCTTCACAAACTGCACGGCTCCTCTATCAAACCACTTGTACATCAGCCTCACTCAGGAGGTAGAGGGAGAGAAACATGGGCAAAGAAAGAAAAGCAAGGAAAAGAGCACTGAATGGGAAGGGAGCACTTGTCTATTGAACCTGCATTCAGAATAATTCCACCCCTTCCTCTGGCAGCATACCACTCAAACTCAAGTCCTCCAAAGCTGCCAAATAAACCACACATCATCCCGAGAAGTCTAGGCAGAAGCTGTCAGCCTGCAAACACTCTCCAGAAGTGCTGCCGTCCTCTCTTTCAGCAATACCCCTTATCAGCATTTACTCTGTGCACTAATAAACGGTGCCATTATCAGCAGGGTGTGACGATTCATTAACACAGCACAGAGCTGAGCCTTAAATTTGATCCCAAGGTATTCATCCAGTTACACATGGTCTGGAAAAGGCACCTGTGCTCTTTCCTCTGAGGGGGAAGAAGAGGCACAAATAAGGACCATGCGTGGCTTCTGTACCTCCGCCATGGACACACCTTACTGAGCAGGGGGAAAGCTCCTCGTGGTGAGAGCCATTTCTTCTCTTTGAGGAGGTCAGCTCGATGCAAGAAATCTGGTTAATTTGTTAGTGACCTCAATTTTCACTCACAAGTCCAGAAGTAAAAAGGATCCGTAATTTTTCTTTCAATAGATTTTTCTGTGAGCCCTAATACTGACTTCAAGTGGAAAGGATGACTTCCTGAAACAGGCTCTGTTCTTCAGGCACTACCCCATGTAAAGCCTCTGACAACCTCCCCTCTTGGGGACATTTTGAGAGTTAGAGACCCTGAGAAATGCAGATCCACCAACACCCATGTTGGACACCGAATTCCTGTTCTGAATGCTATTTCACTACTATTGCTACTATTTCTACTCTTTGCCAGGCAGAAGTACAGAGCCTCTGGCTTAAACCATATCCAAGGCTGCTTCCCTCACCCATATCTTGTGGGTCCTGTATTATTTTTACCAGCACTTTGGATCTAAGTAACTTCAAAGCATGTTTTACTACTCTCCTGGGTTGATATAAACAGACTTTAGATTCAGCAAGAAGCAACTTCAGCAAAGCTGTTGACTTGGTGCAGCCAAAGTGGCCAGGGCCCAGCCATCATTTATTAATAAAAAATAGATATATAGGTAAATATCTACTTTGACTATGACATGAAAAGGTACAATAAACAGAACTGAACTTCTCCTCATTCCTTCTGGGAATATCATGCTTTTGCTGCCTGTTTTGCCTAATTCTATTAATTTAAAAAAAACCCAACAAACCTGTAACCTTTCTCTCATCTTTCCCCCCAGACTTTGTTTTTTCTCATTCAGGTTTGCTTTCTTATTTTTCTTTTTTGCTGTCCTTTTCTTTTTAACCAGGACACTTGGCTAGATGATAGGATTTCTTGTCTGTGGAATATTTGGATATTCAACATTAGTTTTCTTTCCAGTACAGACTGACAAGAAATACATCAAGATTATGAATTTCAGAGTACCTTATTTCTCTTTCACTTTTGTATTTACATGTGCACTCTATGGCTATTACAGTCTGCTAAGGGTCAAGGGCCAAGGTAAACAACCCCTTGAATTCCTTAACGATTCTCCTCTGTCTCACTGGAGACAGAAGAAGTTTTAAGGGGAAAGAAGAAATTCACACCTCGATTTTGCATTATGGAAACTGGAACAAACTTTTAATACACAATAAATCCACACTATAGACTACTATGTATATGTACACAAACCCAGAAAAGAGAAAAAGGGAAAGAATACGAAGAAGAAAAGATTTGAACAAGCTGTTCTTTCCAAGGCCAGTTCTCGGCAGGCAGCCAACAGCGGAGTAGGAGTGCGCGGGCTCGCTTCGCTCTGGCCTGGTCGGATCCCTCTCGCGCCGGGAAAGGGCAGAGGGGAGAAAACCCCGCTGGTCTCAGGCGGAGAAAACTCAGGAGAGCTCCCTGCACGAACAGCCAGAAGGCCGGACATCTCACCCGATTCCAGACGGGACTCACAGCAGTGATAGTTCACAGTCTGTGATCCCCAGGTCCTCTGGGGGTGTCAGCCCTCCGATTTCGGGCCTAGTTGCTCACCGGGTCGGGCCTAGCCGGGCCTAGTCGGGCCTGGTCTCTCTCAGGCGGAGAAAACTCAGGAGAGCTCCCTGCACGAACAGCCAGAAGGCCGGACATCTCACCCGATTCCAGACGGGACTCACAGCAGTGATAGTTCACAGTCTGTGATCCCCAGGTCCTCTGGGGGTGTCAGCCCTCCGATTTCGGGCCTAGTTGCTCACCGGGTCGGGCCTAGCCGGGCCTAGTCGGGCCTGGTCTCGGCCTGGACATCTGCCAGCAGGTCCGCGGCAGGAGCCCTCCTTCGTGCAGCTGTCCGGAAGCCCAAGAGACCGATCCGCCCCCTGCCTGCTGCTTTTAAAGGCTCCCGACGTAACGTTACGTTCACCTGACTCTCTTAACCAATTAAATGCGGAATTATCGTACTGCATGGAATAATTCTATTCGTCCATTTCACAAAACAACGAAGCTTCAGCTCAAACCAGGACACTGTCATGTTTTAGTGGAATAAAATGATAACACTATTATATAATTCTCTGTAAACAATTTTGAGCAGCTACTGTGAAAATATTTCAATCATCACTAAATTTCAATTCCCTGCTGAGAGCAGAAAATAAAAACATATCAATTCTATTATGTTTTGACACGAAATAATGTAAAATTAACAAACATGCGAGGAGTAAATTCAAGACAAATTTCCAATCTTTCCACTTCTGCTCTCAAACTTCCCTCAGCAAAAGCTCTGTAACACTCATTCCCATGT
>NW_010404068.1:1395-11732 GCF_000710305.1 Buceros rhinoceros silvestris | reverse complement strand
CCCAGCCCCGTGCCCAGCCCCAGCCACTGTCAACACCAGCTACGGCACATTGCCTGCTGGGTTGTTTTTCTGGACTGTTGTCTTTCACTCCAGAATATCCTATCATCAAGACCAGAAATAAGGGGGATCATCTACCTCCCCTCCTCCTCCAAGTAAAAGGACAAAACCCCACACTCATTGTGGTGCCTGTTCAGCTCCCAGCCCAGCTCTATACTACCAAGTGTCTGTGCATGGGTCTTGCAGGAACATGGGGAATCACCGACACTTCATTAGGAAGGAAATCATGGGGTTCTGTTCACGTACGTTCGTACTTTTTTCAGGTCAATGGCTTACGAGGCTGTCAAAAGATTTGTGATTTTCTCCCTAAAAAGTCTTTCCCCTCTAAAGTTTTTCTCCACTTCTTTGACACCAAAACTTGATAAAAAGAGTTAGTTCAATGCAAAATGTCTGGCTGTGAGGGAAAAAATAATTCTTCCAGTTCCTTCCCAGTTGTGTCCAGCAAGAGCTGCACTGCCCTGTATTGATCAGCAATTATCTGCTCACTCATATATACGGCAGAGGAAAAAAAAAAAGAGGAGAACCTGAATGACTCTGTAGAAGTAGGGGGGGGAAAGAAAAATTCAGGCACTTTTTTCAGCTTCGAAATGTAAGAACAGCCTTAGTTTTGGAGGCAACTGAACTAATTCATACATAAATGTTCCTTTTGCATCTTGGTTTTCGCTTATTTCCTACTTGGTAGTAGCAACAGCAATACTGAAAACTAGTGCGTGATGAAACAATCAAATGAGATATTTGGCACGATGGCTAATTTGTACTCTGTACATCTTCCCTCCAAATCCTATTAGCTGTTCTTCCCGCTTTATTTTTTCCTTGAGAGCACAGTGACTCCTACAGCCTGCGGAAACTTCCCATTTCTTTCCTCTCCTCCGTGACTGCCATGCCTTAAACCCCAGCTCTGTCCATGTGGGCAGACCCAGCAAGGAAGGCAAGGGGTACATTGGTGTGCAGTTTCTCGAAGGATGCCAGCTACGCCTTAGCAAAAGGTGTAGAGCAGAGGAGCAAAAGGAGGAGGTCAGAGGAGGATTTACGATCTACGATTCAAAACCATAAAAGGTGATAAACTTGTTTTCAGCTTCCTTCGAGAGAGACATGCCCAGAGCAGATATATATTCGCTATCTTTGCTTTTGACGCAGTTGAGAATAGGGAGATAATGAGACACAGCAACATTTGTGACACACGCGGATACCCCAGTGTGCGGCAGGTTTTGAGGAACCCCAGGTGAATCAAATCCCAGACGACTGTGCTGACTGGGAGCGTAACTCGGGAACAGCACTAATCTTCCCTTTGAAAAGTCTTTGAAACCACTTGAAAGCAAGCAACAAAAGGAAAACTCCAGGGAAAAAAAAATCCAAACCCAAACTTATGTGACTTTTCACCCCCCAGCTCCATCAGTGTGGGTTTAACTACCAGTTTAATTACTTCTGCTTCCAACTTGTTTTTTTTGTTCTTATATTGGCTGCACTGGAAATTCGGGCAGACTGTGAATGCCTCCCTCAGCAAGCTATCTGAATGAAGATTCAAATAACAACACATCAAACCTGTGAACATTTCACTGCTCTCCTCATCACAGAGTGCATTCAGCACCTTAACAGCTAAAAACACGTTCCTTTGGACTTCAGCTGTATTTTTGTGGAAGACATTCAAAGAGAAAGATAAGAATAAAGTCAGAGTGCAAGTTCAAGAATGAACCCCTGGGTAAATTCACACACTTTCATGCACAATAAATCAAGTTCTTTTGCGCCAAGGGCTAACGAAGGTCTAATTATGACAGACTGAGTCTCTGTTCTTGCCCAGAAAGAGAGGGGGGTGACTCCTGACATCCCCATTCCACTCTGGGTGTGGATGGACAGTGACATGCTTCCCACCTCCACTTCGCCAGGCGTACCCCCACACTTGCAGGGCCTGCGGGTGCAGCGAGCTAAGGCGACCTGTGCCTGCAGCGCTGTGCAAGAGCGGGCAGCGCTGCCGTGGATTTGTCCCACCCACTAACACTCATTCCAAGCCGAAGCAAGGAAGGGAACCCTTTAGGGAATGCATGGCTGTTTTCTGCGCACTTCACATCTAACTCACCCTTTAGGTGGAAATGCTGAAGGAGAAAGTATGTTCACAATAAAACAGAACGGACTGGCTTGTTTTTCTATTTTTCTTTTTTTTTTTTTTTTTAATTGACTGAGACTCTGTTGTAGCACCAACAGAACTTCTGGGTGAGTAAGGAGACTATTTCACCTTAGAGCAATTATTGCAAACGAAAGGTCCAGGCTTAGTCTAGTCTTTGTTAGGGATTAAGATAAAATTCTGGGGGAGCAAGTGACACATTTTTTCCTTGTTTCCTTAGTTTAGCTCTCTCTGTAGCAGCCCCTGTCAGCAGCTGTGGTGGTATAACAGAGAAGATGTATCTCAGATCTCAGCCCACGTGGTATCTCTGTGCTCCCATGCACCTATGTATGAAGAGAGAGAGCCCATAGTGGTGTACAGCCACCCTTGTGAAACCAGTGACATCACAGAGTAGCTGAGGATTGACCCTGTGAATACAGGGGGCATGTGGGTAGAGCTATTTCACAGGGAGAGGTAAAGAGAAGGACTGTCAGAGCCTCCTGCAGGCTGTCACCAGCGGGGAGAAGGAAGAAAAGGTGCGAAGAGGACAAAGAGGTTGACCACCCAAAGTTAAGGGCCCCCTTGGCAGACTGGGCAGGTGCCAGGGTCTTGCCTAGAAGGGACTGGGTGTTCTCACCCCTGAACCCCACAGGGGTTGTGTAGCCGTGACCCCAGAGGGTCCAGGAAGGAGCTGAATTAGCCTGCTGTCAGTCAACAGCAGGAGGCGTGTCATTTAGGAGGAGACAGAGAGGCTGGGGCAGTAGCTGACTGGAGGAGAGGGCAACTGAAAACAGGGTCCAGGAAGGAGCTGAATTAGCCTGCTGTCAGTCAACAGCAGGAGGCGTGTCATTTAGGAGGAGACAGAGAGGCTGGGTCAGTAGCTGACTGGAGGAGAGTGCACTTGAAACCAATCCAAATAGGGCACGTCTAATAAACAATGTACTCAAAGAATATAAAGCAATGTGATAAGAGAGAAAGCGGCGCAGTTGCACTTGCATTTCAATAAAGGCTTGGTGTATACACAAGCTGTTTTGTCTCGTTGTCCATCCCAGCCGTTTGCGACAGGGTTGCCTGTCAGATAGGCAGAAAAACTTGTGCTGAGGGGTGCTTTGTCCATTTCCCTGTTCGCGTGCATCACAACTAAAACCAGAGCTTCCACAGCAGAGCTGCCAGTTAATACTACACTCTAGGAAAGTCAAGCACTTCAAACCAAACCACTCTTAAGTGCCAACATAATTAGAGGACTCCCAGAGGCAAAAGACACGGGCAGGGTGGGGTGTCTCTGGTTTCATCAGGCTACAGAGTTCACGGCTGACGCAATGCCGGCATTGGGTCTGCACTGTTAAAGCACTGATGATCAGGCCTCACAAGAAAGCCCATTACTTACACGTTCCTCTTGCAGAGAGATCCAGGTTCTGTTGTCTTCTTGTCATCTTTCAGAAATGGCCGCAGTTCTTGTTCTTCAAATTTCTGCTTCAAGCACTTCGCTGTCTTCTCATCAGGTTTTGCCAACAGATAGCTCTAAGGTTCCTATATGAGATCAAGTGACCTGTGTTTAAAGTGGACAGGATAAGATAGCTTAACAAAAATACCGTATTTCATTAAGTATCACAAGATAGAAATGCAAAATACATCACCTAAAAAACTGGTTTGATTTTCTAGTCCCTTTTAACCCTTTAAAATACACCATACTCTAAAGTATTATTTCATCCATTGCACACACATGCTGCACTAAAACAAGCATTGAAGACCCCTTTCATGGAACAGTATCTGAGAATTGGTTTGCTGCAGGCACGTTTTCCCTGAACCACCCTGTTCAGCTAACTAGAGTCATCTAGAGCAGAAAAACCAAGCATGATGTACGTGCCTATAATAAAATAAGACTTTATTGTCTCTGCATCTTTACATCTCCAAGGTACTACATCTGTTGGAGTACGTGGATAGCAACATTAACATATAGTCACACCGTGCTCAAGCAGTCCTTTGATAAACAGTTTCGGAAGGGGTAATACATGTTTAATAGATGCTTTAATAAACAATCAATTGTTACAGACCAGGTATCATGGAATAAGTGATTTAGAGCACTTAAAGAATCACTGTAAAAGGTATTACCAATGTGGTTTTAATACGATGTTGTAGAAGTGTGACTCAATAGCTTTTGAGTCTATTGCTTACTACATGGAAGAAATGCACAAAGGAAAATTCAGTTGGGATCAAGTTAGAATGATTTGCACAGAGACTGGAGATGCAAAAGGGTAAGGAAGAACCTCCCATTCAGTCATGATGTTCAGAATGAACCCCCTTCCTTTCTAAACTTCTCAGAGAGAGTCTAGGTACCACTGGATCCAGACTTAGTCCCAGACTTGGTCAATGGTTTATGTCTAGAGGATTATATACACAAAGTTTGTAATAACTAATATTGAGTAACTACATGGATCAGCAGTGTTTCATGGCATTAAATCAGCATTCTATCAGTCACTTACCGATGACCCACCTTTTGTGGGCAAGGGCTCTCTCCACTTCGGGTGAGGAAGGATCTCTTAGTCTCAGGTAAGGAATCTCAAACCTTGAGAGGCATCCTTGCTCAAGGGGCGAGTCACCTGGTGTGCAGTCCACCTGCAGTTCAGGGAGAACTCCAACGAGGCTCATCCAGAGATCTCCTATCAGTAGAAGGTTTCTCTGCCTCAATGAGAAACCTTGAGAGGCATCTCAGCTCAGGGACACAGCCACACTGCCATGCAGGGAGAGCTCAGAGAGGCTCATGTCCTCTGTGATGTCATACATTTATGGAATAAAGTGGTCGGCTCATAGTCAAATTGCACGCAATGGGAAAGGTACACACGAGTGTCCTTGTACCCACAACTTTCTTTGCTCCTTGATAAATGAATCACGGAAAAGCCACCTGCTTTTCACGTCAGTCACATGATTGGTGTTCCAAGCCCGTATGCATCGATGCTCACTGTGTCACTCTGCTCCTTTGTGGGTTTCCTGGAGTGCTTCGCCTGGCTACAGCTCAGGCCTTCACCTCCTTTAGAGCCTGTACCAAACTGCTGCTAGTTTGACTAGGGGATCGAGTGCATCCATCACACCAGGAGATTGCTTAAAACCATTTACTGCTCAGAGCTGTTGAACAGAGGACAAGAGGGATTTTCAGTGGCAATTTAACCCCTGCCCCCACCAGCCTGCTCACCACAGGCTGTCTCCCCAGCAAATATGTGTTGTCCTGGGAAGCTCAAAAGAACATTGAACTCCTGAAACATCGCCTACATGCTACTCCTAATAGTCCTGCGGGTGCAATTCTTGTTATATATATAAAAACCAGAGCATTAGCCTTGGACCTATTTGCACTATCATTTTACTTGGGCTAAGTAGTCTCTTACTCCTCTATTACATTGCCAGTTGAGATGCTTGCAGGGCAGACTGTATTGCAGAGGAGGAACGTGTTCACTCCCTGATATTCGGCCTTCATTTAACCCTGTTCATTTCGAACTGAAGTTACCTGATAAAGACACAGGAATCTTGCACACCAGGCAAATTCAAACCCAGGCAGTATCCGCAGTTTGAAAAGACGATGCTGTTGTTTGTATGGGCTGTTTTCCACCAGTTCCAGGTGGACGGGGAGGGCTATGTACTCAGCAATGCACCCGCCAAAACTCAATGAGGCAAGCACAGAAAGACAGAGGATTGCGTAAGAAGATTTGACCTCTGCTAAGTGTACAGCGTGGGCTACATACTTGAACGCTTCACAAATCCCTTTCACAGGTTAAAATTACTGGTCCCTTTGCGTCTCCCTCCTTGTAATTTCTTGTAAATTTTCACATCGTATCTGACCATTTTTGCTTCATACTCCTGCCACTTATTTTGTAATCTCCTCCTTCTGTCCAGCCTGACAAGGTGGTAGGAATCCCCTCAGCACGAAAGCGGAAGCTCGGGCTGAGGAAGCTGTTTAGCTGTGCCAGCGGAGGTTTCATACATGCCAATTTGCTTTGTGAAGGAGCTCTCAGTGTAACCACCTCTCTTGTGTTTTAAAATATAATTCCAATTTGCAACAAATGATGGTCTTTTGTGCAAGAGCTTCCCTTCCCCTGATCCCAGCTAATGCATTTAATCTGTTCCTTGTTGCTAGTATATGGAAGTCTTACCGTGTGTAATGCATTTATTTTTAAGTGCTCCATGGAGGTGGAAGCAGAGCTATCTTACTGGGAGGAGTGGGATTACACAATACCCAAATCACTGCTGCCTGCCTATCTTTGACTATTCGGATCTGCCTGACCTGCCCCAGGTGAAACAGAAGGTTTGTGCTTGCGAGAAGAACATAATCTGGTCACTTGAGTCGGGCTGTAATACCCAAACCACTAATGGTCTGTAATCTTCTTAGACCAAGTTTTCTAATTCTTAGCTTTTGAACCCCTCGGGGCAGAGATTTCTCCTATGCCAGGAAAGCATTTCCACTCCTCCCACAAACAAATACAATGCTTGTAAAACAGCTGTACTACCAGAGCACAGAGAATCAGAGAGAGAGAAAGGCTTAGAGACAAGTTTGGCAAATAACACAGGCCTGGAAGGGGAGAGAAGTTGGCTGGAAAATATGAAGGACGTAAAAACTTTGGAGAAAGTCACACTGGTTCCCAGGAAATTTCACATTATTTGAGTATTTAGAAACAAAGCAGTTTGGAAGCACATGTTATGTTAGTCAAATAACATTAGTTCAAAAATAAGATTCTCATTTTCCTTGCCAACAGATGCAACACATTTCATTAGCAAGGCTCCTCAGTTTTCAGCACAGACATTCAAAGCTGCCAACAAGAGTCTCTCTCCTGCTCTCTCAGTTCCCTTTAAAATGAACAGAACATGGCCATCTGAGTCCCAGCAGGCTTTGAGCCTCTATACCTTGAAAAAAAAATCACTTGCCTTTGAGGCAGCACTTTGCAGTGTCCCAGGGAGATATTTCCCAGTCCTAAAGCAGCAGCTCTGGTCTCCAGCAATTAGTGCTGTAGACATCCCGTCTGATGTGCAAGGGAGGACAGCTCTGGTAGCAGATGGGAAAAGCTGGGACACTGATACAGCCCCGGGGAATGAGCTCCTTGGGAGGACTGCCCGCATCTCAGTTCCCAGCAGGAGCTGGTGGAGGACCTGCATTGTGTTTTGCCACAGCTTGGCCAGGAGCGTGGCCTGGATTGCCATGGGTGAAGAGGTCTTCCTCGAATATCATCTCTCTAATGAAGAGAGCAGACCACTGGGTTGCTTTTACAACTGAAATAGTGTTACCACCATGGAACAGGCAAATAAACAAAACAAAAAGACAGAGACATATTTCTCTAAATTATATTATATATAAGAATTTAAATTCAGTTGTTCTAGAAAGGATTATGTAAACCCTGGTAATTTTCACAGCAACATTAAGCATTTCATTGGACACCTTTAGGCAGCATAACATCCTTAAAACTAATCCAGACAGGGGATAAAAGTGATCTTCCTCTTGTCTGTCTGTCATTCGCACTTTGTCAGTGACTCGTGTTATATGAGAATCCATGCCAGTTTTTTTATTGCAGTATCAAACATGATCATTTCACAATTAGACTGTTCAGCCTCTGATTTGGACTCAAGACTCCACTGCCCTGAGCAGCAAGTCGTGGCAGAGAGGAGCAGTGGTCAAGAAGCATGTTACATGTTACAGATAGCTGCCCCCTGGCTCCTTGGCTCTTCAGAGAGCAGGGCAGAAGGGGACTTCTCAAATGTGGAACACGTCATTTTGCCCAAAGTTCCCTGTCAAAGATAAAAAAGTCAAACTAAGAAGCTGCAGCATGGAGGCAACCTGCACACCCCTACACAGAGCAACCGTGTCACGAGATCTTTGGGCTCAGCTTTTTGCTGTCTCCAGCCGTGTAATTCTCATGCAGGCAGCCTGAGCCTCCCCGTCACACGGCAAGAACTGACCCCTACAAGCCTACCAGAAGAGCACACTGGGCCAACAACACTTGCTGATATAAAGCAAGCAAGCAAGCAGTGTATGGGTTTGATTGGACCCTCTGCCTGGAACAAGAGGGGCATAACCATCCTAAACCAAGCATGTTTATATTGCTGGAACTCTGCTCATGGCGGCTTTAGTATTACAAGCACCTGTCTAAGCACCTTGCAGCATTTTCCTGCAAACAGGCCAAAGCAACACGTTTCCTAAAAACTCTGGTGGGAACTCTATCTACCCTCACCCAGACTAAGTTAAGCTTTTAATGTGTTTCGGAAAAGGATTTGAACACATAAATCTATAGGAACTACCAGAATCATTGTAAAGCAGCATGGAATTGAATGGGATTGATCTGGGGAAGTCTGCGAGCTCATCTAGACTGCAGTTAATACTGTGGTGCTGGGGTTTTTTTTATTATTGACCAGCTCTGCAAAACACTGTATTTCAAGGGTGCTCAGTGCACGTTGTAAGTAGTCCAGCAGCCCCTTGATTTTGGTTGAGAAGAACTACTTTCCTCACATGCGGTGACACAGCAAGTGATGGTTTTCAGCTTCTAGGGGTAGGATCAGGCTACTCCTAAGAAGGCCACAAAAAACAACTGTAAGGTTGTAACCTCAGGGATCATGTCAGAAAACCGGCCAAGTTTCTAAAAGCAGAAAAAAGATATTCAGTATTTCGGTTTCGTAAAAGTAGAAGATGGACCTCAAAGCCTGATGTTTTTGCTACAGCTGGGATTAACCACACCATACCACAAATCCCAGCAGACTGGGAGGTACCAGTTATAGTTAAGACACTTCTGGCCCATACTCAGCCTTAACCACTGCCTACACACAACGCACCTGCAGAGTCTAACCATCCTGCAGGGCCATGTGCCCCAGGACCCAAGGAAGGACCACTCATTTGTCACCAGAGCGGCTGCATGCTGCTGGCAGGGATGTGCTGGCAGGCCGTCACCCTCTCCAGCTTCTGTACACGTGGGCGCAGCACACACCACTTCTGCCCTGCCTTCCTCTGGGCACCTGCCCAGCCCCTGGCAGAGCCCATCCTCCATTAAATTCTTCTGTAATGTATTTGGACCTGCAATTTCTACCACAAACAGAATCAAGTAGTCCTGTGCAGCAAAAGTCCCGCGCCTGTGAGGAATGTTGAGTGAGGGATTAAGCCTGATTGCTTGCACAGGATGGTTTGCTACACAACAAGGGGGCCAGGACTACTTAACTGACCCGAAGCCATGCACACATTGATGTTTAAGCTCCACTGAAGTGTTTTGCACACAGCTCTTAGCATATGATCGCTGTCCTCTGCACAAAATAAAGAGCTGTACAGCTGGAGAGAAACAGCTGGAGAGAAATTCAGAAAGTGAGAAAGTTACAGCAAAACAAACTTACCCGATACGGAAAGCAGAGTTATCTCCATCATTGCTTTGCTGTTACCAGCGCATGCCGTGGGGTTGGGAAGCCAGCACAAACCAGCCACTGACAGGCTAATTGATAAGAGAGTTCTCACTGCACACCAGCAGATGCAGAGCTTATTGCTTCTGCCACGTCAAGCCCGTGCTGTCCTCGATAGGGTTTCTAAGAGAAAATCCTCACTTTTGATGTCTGCTATTATCATCCAACAGATCAGGCAACAGAGGAATGAAGAATACTAAACATCACTAGATAAAGCAATCAGGAAAATACACAGAGAAAAGAGGACAGACGGATAGCGAGCTTTCTAGCCAGTTATGTTACAGTTAAAGATGAGGCAGCTGTTGTTGTTTTCTCCTGGTAATGAATAGGGAGAGGAATGTGGGTTTGCAGCACTTCTTGAAGCGGACCGCATTACCAAGAGCAGCAATGCCCATTGGCTGCTCCCTTTTCAGGGACAGGGCAGGATCCAGTCCTACAGCTTCAGCCCTCTGCCCTGTCAGGGTAACCCAGCAGCTCCACAGAGAGACCGAGCTTCTCCTTTTTACAAGGATCAGCCTAAACCTGCTCAGTTCTCTTGTTTCATCAGCCCAAAATTGATTTGCTTTGGTCAAACAAGCAATCCCAATGTTTACAAATTACTACAGCATGCAGCGGAAGTAAAGCACATCGATCACAAAGCCAGTGAGTTCACAAGAGAGTAAAGAATCTTTATGAATCCTTTTGTTTTTACAACCTGCCAGTAGTAAGAGTTAAAGGAAGTTGCAACAGGAGAGAAAGACCATGGCAACCAGTGCTTGCAGGAATG
>NW_010404068.1:0-1275 GCF_000710305.1 Buceros rhinoceros silvestris | reverse complement strand
AGGAATGCCCCCACCCCCCACTCCCGTGAGCGTTAGTAACACCATTAATATGATGGCATGACTAATTATCAATACCGATTTGTATAAACACCCAAAGAGCTTTAACAAAAAAAAAGAAAAACAAAAAAAGGAAAGAAAAAGGCAAAAGCAGAAGGTGATTTTGAGACACGCTTTCAGTGGGGACCCCCCCTCTAAAGGGTTTATGAATGACTAAGGGACTTTGCAGCCAAACAGGCCTTGTGGGAGACAGCAACCAGCAGTCTTATGGGCAATGTTATGAGTGGGTTTAGAGATCCAGCAACTATTGATTAAACTGTTGTAGCCCTTCCCACTGTCATTACTGATAGCTCTCAGAGACCTTTAGAAAGAGTACCTGCACTCTCACAAAGTGTCACAAAGGCAGAAACAAAACGGCTTTTGCTGTGTCTCGGGACCCCAGTTAGCCCATATTGGGCCAGAATACCTGCCTGCAGGCTTTAATGAATAAGATTTATTGTATTAAACGGCTTAAACATCACCTACCATTTACCTACCATGTGCTAAATCTGCTCGGCTTTTTTAATGCTTTTCCTTTTATGACTTCAGAGATGTGAAGTTTTCATTTCACAATGTTTACATGTTTTCCAGCAAAATGATTACAACTTTGCAGCAAAATGGTGTTTGGGAGGTGTATTTGTGCAGGCTGTTTTCAAAAATCAGATGCCTATGACTGTCATTACATTTGCTCTGTCTATCTCTTTGGAGATGCCAGATATTTAATAACGTCTCTGCATGTATCCCGTTCCAGTAACCACCAGACTTCAACCACGCTGACAATAGACGGTGATGACAGCATTTACTCAGTGGCGAGCTATATTAATTTTTCAAACCACAAAACAGAGAACCGAGATATACAGATTCTGAGCTGATATTATTCTGCACAAGAGCCACAAACTGTATCGATCAGCAGTTACCAAGTCTGGATGATCAGTGGTCAGATGTAAACCAGAGCACCGACTGTAATACCACTGAAATTTGGAGTTGCTTAAAACGACATAGACGTAACTGAGAGTTTTACTACTTTGCACTTTTTCAGGTATTTTGAGACCCTCACTTAAGAAGCTTGGAAACAGAGAACGGTTTTTAAATGGTAAAACCGAGAGGACAGATGGGGAGCATTTTTTGAAAATTTAGCCCCTTGAAGTTACTCTATCAGAGTGGTCAGAAAACAGGGCACCAACAGAAATTTATTTGCAAAACCATAGGCCTGTGTGATGGCTTAGCAGCTTCTCCTGT
>NW_010404067.1:96833-100846 GCF_000710305.1 Buceros rhinoceros silvestris | reverse complement strand
CTCTGGCCGTTGGGTAACGGCCGGCGCCCGCCGCAGCGGTCCCGCCGGCCCTCGGCTCAGTGTAACTCCGGCGTAGGAGGCAGCGGAGGTGAGGGAGGAAGGGCGAACCGGAGCCCGGGAGGTGGCTCCGCGGCTCGGGGAGTCCCGCTCCCTCCCGGATTGTGAGGGGACGTGCTGCAGGTGCTCGGTGTGTGGCGGTGTCTTAAACGCGGCTATGCTGCCTCGAAACGGGTGCTGAAATTACTTAGTACGACCTGTTCTCTTCGTATATTCACACTTGAAGCTACTCGTTTGAGTGACAAAACCAACCTCTTGCTCCTCCCCAGTGTTTAAATACGCGAGAGCTCCCAGCTGGAAGGGAGCTAGGCACCTTGATAGCTGGAAGATTAAATCCGCAACCCTAGGAGTGTAACAGGTACTGCTTGGGTGGTTAAATACCTGGCTCAGGGAGGGGAAGGATTTGGTTCTCAACACTAAATTTCCTATTTGGCGGAGCAATTCCACCAAAACCCCAGGGGTTCCGGCGTTGCTGCAGCTTTCAGACGACTCGTTGCTGGGAGTCTGCCAGGGCGTCGATGGAGGGTGAATTCTGCCAGCGGAGCGGAGCAGGTTTGTCTGAGCAGTCTCAGCAGAGTCCAGCTGACAGTCGGTGTAGGTAACTGTTGCTCCGAGCCCTGGGAAGCAGTGCATTTGGCACCGTACACCGCAATAAAACGTGAAGCAAATGGAGCTGCGGTTTAAGACTCAGCGTGGCGAGGTGACCTGTAGACGCTGATCTTAGCAAATGGTGTTAAGCTTGTTATAAATGTGTCTGGTTTTGTACGAGCAGGAAGATGTTTTAGAATCGAGTTGGAGTTAGTCTTGTGTAAATGTTAATGGCAGCATTTGTTCGGTCACCCCACAGGAGCAAACCCAGAAGCCACAGTGCTGTAACTGCAGTGCACAGGGTAGTGTCCCTGTCGCTTTGCCAATTCCTGTTGATTCTGGGATCTAGCTGCATGAAGCAGTTGGCAGGGGCAAGCCCTCTGAGTGGTGTTCAACAATTTTTTTAGAGTTTTTATCCAATAACCAACCAGATCCTACAGAAATCCAGTGGTGCACTGAAGAAACAATGTAGTTACCATAGATGCTTAAAAATCTACCAACATAGAGCTACTCAGCCAAATCTCTTTGTTTTGTTCAAGTTTACAAATTAGTAGAGAGAAAATTTTCCTTAACTTTGGAGGTATTCCAGGAAAACTCCTTTTGCCTGCTCTTCAGATTGCGAACGATTTTGATGGAATCTGTAAAGCACTTTGCAGTTGTCGTGTACGAAGTACTAAGCCAGGTATGCATGCTCTGGGAAACTGTTAGAGAATAATAAGCACTTGCTTTAGCATGATACTACGAATAATGCAGCCATACCAATTAATGCTTCTTAAGCATAAGATCTTACTTTAGATGCTTAAAAGTGTTTAAAAAAAAAATCATTGTGTTTTATTGTGCATATGAGCATCAAAAGTCCATTTCTTCCTGAATAAGCTTGCATGGAGAAAATGTGCACTTGGGCAGCTATTGAGTTGATAGATGTGGGGAAAATAGTACTTCTAATATTTAGAGTGGACCTCAGGATTTTTTTTAAAACAATCTAGTTGAATTTGCAGGTATATCTTGCATTTGATTTTAAGTGAGAGCAGGTGCTTTAGGGAAGGGAATTTTAATATGGAAATTGTTTATTACTTTGTAGATCAGCATGTTATACGAACTACACAGAATATGAGATTAAGTACTGTTAGAAAACCATGTGATATTCTAAAAGTGGAGATGACTGTACAGAAATTTCTGGCTGTATTTTTTTTTGAAAGCAAGCTTGGAAGTGACCGAACTTCAAATTGCCCCTGAACAGATAGTGCAGAATCTTGTCTTGGGCAACAAACTCAAGATACCCTGGGATCTTCTAGTTGAGCTGTAATCTTATTTGAGTCTATCTTCTCCATAAAAAGGACACGAACAGCCACGTGTGAGATGGCAACTCCTGTTAAAAAATCTCTGTATTGCTAATTTGAAAACACAAATTCAAATAACATCAGGGAAGGTGGTTTTGTTTTTTGGGTTTTTTTTTTTCTCTTTGATCATCCCCTTTGCATTAATGGGAACAATAAAATTGCAGTTTATAATAAGAAGAAATATGGTTGAAACATCAGTAACAGATGGCTTGTGTAGGCCTTTTCTTCAGTGGGTACTTGCAGTGTAAAATGAGCAGGATCTGACCAGAGAAAATGCAGTATTCATTTAAAAAATGTCGATTTTTATCTCCATTTTTGATTCAGAATATGTTGCTTCTGCCTGAAAAATCATAAATCAATATAATGTGGCTTCTGACAGTGATGATCAGCTTCTTTAATGCAGCAAAAAGAATGTATTCAGTATGAAATCCATGGCACTGCTGTGGTGGTTTTGATCGACCCTGCTGACTGGAATATGATTGACTTAATGGCCAAGAATGACAGTAACTCAATGCCACGCTAGTACGGGGAAGTGATGATTATAAATTGGAATAGAAATGGGAATTAAGTGAAAAATGAAATTAATTGAAACACTCAGACACGAACAGTTGACAGTTTTATCAGGAGAAACTAGCCAAACATACATATCCACTATAATTATTCTTGCCCACAGTAGCTGCTTAGTTGTCTCATTTTAATTCTTTTTCTTGTGAAGAAATTATCCTTCATATACATCATCCATCTAGGACTTGCATATGGTACTTGCCAGTGTGTTCTGTGCTCTGAGGACTTCAATTAGTCCAGAACTGATTGTGGAGGGGCAGGGAATCTCATGTTCGAATTTTTGTATCTCAGTCCCTTGGAGATGGAGGAACTGTGTAAAAAGGCTGAAAATTACAGAGGTTTTCCTAACAAATTGTTCAATCTTTAGAAACCTGATTTCAGTTTTTTTTTTTTATTTCATCATGGCTTGGCTTCGCGAGTGAAGATCTGGGAAGGGCTTTTCCCACGCTCACTGCAAGCGATGAGTGCACCCTTCGGGCCTGCGCGGTGGATTTTTTAGGCGAGGCGCAGCGTGCGCGGAACTGGCTCCACCCTTTACACCTGAAGTTCGTCTGCCAGGGCCTAGCGAGCTTGGACGGTGACAGCAAAGTCCTCGGGTCGTAGGTTTGGTTAGAGTATCCTTCTCTTAGATGATGGATGCCTTACAAGGCTAAACGAGCTCCATCTGCCCGGGTTTGGAGTCAGAGTTGTCCTTCTCCTAGAATGGCTGCCCGAAGGCTAGTGAGCCCATCCTGCCCGTGGACACACTTTGTCTGACCCTTCAGCTGAGACCTGTCTGGCTTGGGAGACCCCACCGGAGGCACATGCCACCACCAGCACAGCTCTCAACCTCACAAGGGCATGCCAGCCTTTTCCCCACGGCAAGGGGGTGCCCGAGAAAGAGTCACTGCTCTACCTCCGGACATCACGGACCCGGACATGGGGTGGCCGGGGCCTGCCAAGAACGGGAGTCCTGGAGGTTTTTTTTTTATTTATTCCCCACAAAAATCACTAACTGGTTGTGTTGGTATATCCCCCCGGCTTCTTGAATTATCTGACAACTATACATAGTAGTGAAAGACATAGGATCCTTCATGTAACGATTTCTAAATCTTCATTTCTTTGTGTTCTGACCTAAATGGACTTTTGACCATTTATGAGATAAAATGAGGTCTGATGTTGCTTCTGTTGTTCTCTGTTTATCCATTTGCATGAGTATTGTAGATGGGATTCTTTTATTTTACAGGCTTTTACTAAGTTGATTTCAGAGGGATTTTTGAACTGTTTGCTATTAAATTCTGATTACTGAAAATTAGTAAAAAGCAGATATTTTTTGCAGTGTTTTTAAGCTATTTTTACCTTTTAAAGTTTTTTTAAAATGTTTGCTCATGTATAGGATTTACCTCTGATTGAATTTTGGGCTTTAAACACTTAGAACCTTCAATTTGAAAAGAAGCATGCTTAGGAGAGAATTTTTTGAGGGTC
>NW_010404067.1:82431-96757 GCF_000710305.1 Buceros rhinoceros silvestris | reverse complement strand
GAGTTTATGAAGAAATTCCAGGGACCAGAGGCATATCTGGGAGGTAGTTTCAAGAAAAGAAAATGAAGCAACGATGTTGGAGTTTGGCAGTTTAAACTGGGAGACCAGGGGAGTTTCGAAATTCCTGGTTCTGGATGTTCCCACTTGAATCAGCCACCCTTTATTGACAAGGAAATACCTAATGTGGGTGAGAAAGGAGTTGCAGCATGTTCCGGGCAGATGCTAGTCTGTGTCCTAGGCCACGTCTGTGATTTCCAGCATGCATGGAAGAACTTTGTGTTTTTGCCTGCTGAATAACCTGGCCAAGAAGGGGATTGAAAAAATGTTTTGTCAAGATTTTATCAGATTTTTATTTTCTTGGCACTTTTAACTGTGGAAAAACTTGGATGTAGCTAGGCTTTGATACTGACATCCCTTACCAGACTTCCTGGGGACCAACAATATTTGGCTTTCTTTCTTGGGATGAGGTTTTGTGCACATGAGGTAGCTGAATTAGAGTATCTTTTGTGCTCCACGCTGACAGTGGGCAGCTAAGTCAGAGGGCAGATACCCTGTGGGAACTGGTGGGTCTCTGTACACTTCCATACATTGCGAACCCTTCAAAATAGGTCTCTCTGTTGGCTTCAGAAATGCAAGGTGTCATGTCAAAAAATGTCATCCTGGTAGTGAATGCCATGCAAATTCCATTCACACTTGTGCCAGTTTGAAGCTATTGACTTTGCTAGCAGCAGTCAGAGATTTCTCTGGGATGAGAAAGCAACAAAGTATGTAAGCGGTTATGAGTAAAATGAATTGGAGGCTTCATAACAATAATACCTGAGAATGTGTGATTTTTCTCTAAGTTAGGTGACTACTCTGGACAATTATGTAAATTGAGAATGTGTTCTGCCAAAATTTCTGTAGCGATACGCTGCAGCAATTTAGAAGAACTTTAATTGTAGAGAAGGAACTTTATAGGGCGATAAATTCTGTAAATATTTTGATTCATCAGTACTTCAAGGTTATGGTTGCTCTGAAGACTGTCTTTTTCTGCAACCATCTGTCTTTGTTTTTCCTGACAGGAATGATATGTATCGTGGTGGTTTTTGACAGAATAGAAGATACAGTGTTCCAGCCCAACTTACTGTTGTGTTTTTCCTGAATGCTGTGATTATTTAGGATATGTCTTAAAAATGTGTACACATATTTTTTTCTCCTGGTAGTCTAAACTTTTAATGTCTTCAGTTTTTCCTAACCTCTTGTGCCTCCAGAATAGCCTTTCATTCTATTCTTTAGTAAGAATGTGCTTGAAAAAAATTCTCAGCATCACTAGTTTGGATAACAGGGGGTTTATGTTTTGAAAGTGTCATATCTAAGAGTGGTTGAGATCCATTTTTTCAGTGCTAATAAGACTTGATTTCTGTCCTGTATGTGGGTGTTTTTCTTTTAAAAAAAATTAGTTAAGTGAGAACAACATTGTTTAGATTATTAACAATTTTTGAAGTGAACATGAGCAAGCTTATGACCTTATTATGTCTGGAACATTTTCCATCAGGTTTCACTTCAGGTTAAATAAAGTAAAAGGGCTACTGCCCTTTATAAGCTAAACTGGGACTCTGCCTGTTTTATCAAGACAGAACAGATGAAAACTCGTGGTTGCAAAAATGTCATCAGGTTTTGTGGAATGTATTCTTTTCAGGTTTATTTTTTAAATTCTCTAAAATTGGTATTAACATCTTTTTCCAACAGCTAAGTCTGTAAGAAAAGAGTGGCTGTGAATAATATTTTTTTCCTGATCTAATACAGATGTTGAAATGCTGTCTTTAAAGCAGTAATAAACCATCAAAAGGTTCTCCCGTTGAGGGTGTGCATCTTGTGTTTTTTCTCATTTCTGTGTTATACTTAGTTTTGAAAGCCCCTTCCAGTCAGCAATCTTTATTTTAGTTGCGTAAAACAAAAGAACTGAGGTGATGTTTTCAGAACAAAACTGAGACTCCGCAGCAAACTGTGGAGATCAAAATAGAGATCTCAAGAGCTAAAGGCTGAAGTGTGGAACTTCTTTTGTGGGAATAATAGTACCTGCTTTATGGGTTTGCTTTTTTTTTTGCCTTTTTTTTTTTTTCCTCCTCCTTTAGTAGAAAACAGCAAAGGGAACAGAACTTTCTGGCAGGTTCTTAGCACATCAGGACTGCAGAGTGCACTGGAGGGTGTGCCATGCCCCTGCTGTGCTGAGCTTCTCGTCCTCAGTGAGGTCACGTTAAAATACACTCCACATCTCTTGTGTCCGTGGTGACTTTTGCATACAAACATGTTTGTTTGTTGGGAAAACGCATAGGAAATTGAATGATGCAATACAGCTTTGAAATCTTGTGTGTTTATTGTTCATGTACGTGCTGCATCCTCTAAACAGAATCACAGAAGTGCAAAAACATAGGAGTTACTGAGATGTAAATAAAAGGACTGGATGTGCTTTGCTTACTTGGGGAGGATAACTATGAACGGAGGTGGAGCAGAAGTAGGAATTCAGCTTTACGGAATGCAAGTCAAACTCCAAAATGTTTCTGTAGCCAAGGCTGGCTGCCTAATACAGGAAGTTCTCTCTAATACCAGTGTGACTGGATCCTCAAGTATATACTCAGTTTGAAGCTCGCTGCTTGTTTTTGCTTTGTTTTGGTTTTTTAATTATTTTTTAATTTTATTAGGATTGTCCGGTTTCTTTAAGACCTTTTAATGAGGTCCATCATGTCAGACACTTTATGGAATCAGACTCAGTTCTTTAGATCTTTGCATGCAAATGGCAGAAGAGGGTTACTGAGGGTGAGAACAAGTCATACACAAAATTAGTGTGGTTTATGCTTCTTTCAGCTGTTCACAGGAATCCTGTTTCCACAGGATTCCAAATAGTGCATAGAGCAACTCTATGCTACCTTAAAGGGAGGAGAGCTGCCAGACGGGCCATTTGGATTTACTGTCTTTATTAGTTAGAAGTAACTCTTGTGCTATTGACTTGCATTGATTTTTGGTGCTGCTGCTGGGTAAGTGAAGGGAATTAAGGCTGTAAAAACTGAGCCTTGTCAGTTGTAAATCTGTAGCAGTTTAAGACATAAAGGCGTCCAGCTTTCCACCTCCCTCCGCTCATGTAGTGGATCTGGTGGAGAAGAGCATGTGCCTGCATTTTGGCTGGCTGTTGGCAGTATCATGAAATGTCAGTATGGGTTTGTACTGTAACACCAATGGGATGGCAACGCCAGTGTGGCCTGTACACTAGGGCAATAATTTGTGACAGAGCGTGGGGCATATGGGGTAAGGGAAGTGGAAGTGTCTTCAATAGCGTAAATCGCTTCACTGAATTACACGTTATGTTTCTGTATTTTGTCCAGTCACTGGTCTCTGTGCTGTGAATATTAAAAATTGTTGTTGGAAACCCAAGGAACAGATTTTCGTGGTCTGTGTCTTTAGGTTCTGATTTAGTAATCTCTCTCGCTACCTGGGCCAAAGAGTAAATATGTGATTACCAAGTAGCCCATAGCAAACCAGACCAAGCCCTGAGCACTTAAAAGGTGGAGAAAAAAAAATAGTATCTATTGTGATCTAAAGGTATGAGAAATGAGGGGTGGGGTTTTGTTGTTTGTTTGTTTGGGGGGGTTGTTTTGTGTAGATTTTTTTTTTTTTCTGGGACAGTTGATATAGTCTGTGGGAGGGTGGAAAAAAGGACAAGGCTTTCAAACAGAAGTGTTTATTTTGCTTAGAGCTGAAGAGGGCAGAGAAGTCTAAACACTTGTCTGTTTCTTTTCTAATTCTTTTCCTGATCCTAATTGAAGATCAGAGATTAAGAATTATTTAAGATCTTACTTTTATGTGTTTTTCTTTGAAACAGAGGCTTTTCTCCAAATAAGGAAAAGTTATGTCTCGGGCTGAGGAGAGTGGGGAAAGGTTGAAGAAAATCTTGAGCTGTAAATTCAGAATGTTCTAGCTGAAGAAAAAAATAAAACCTGCCTGTTCTTAGTTAAGATTATTTTTCATCTGTTTATCTGTATAATACACATGTTCGAAAACTGAATATTCTGATAAAGTCTGTTTCTTCTGACAATCTAATGGTTTTATGATACCTTATGCACCTTGTCTGGATAGATGGATGACAACTGAGTAGAAGTTGTGGATCAGTCTCTCCTTGCCTTTCTGTCATAGTTTGATACAAGATGTTTTGCAGCAGTACTGGCTTGAGGTGCTCATGATCCCTCTGCCCTCCTGCTGCAGCTTATTGCTTTTGTGTTTTGCTGGCATCACTCGAAGGCGTACCATGGACTGGATCACCAGCATGCCTCTTAAAGCTATAAGAAAAATCCAATAAAATACAACCCCCTAAAAATTAAAAAGCAACCCCACAGAAGTCTCTATACACTCTTAAGCCAGGTCAGGTAAGAGAAGGAAGTACACAAGCCAGCATTGCTGCTGAACTTGTACCCGTTGTTTTGGAAAGAGGAGCAACTGGTTGCTTTGCCCTGTAATGAATGTATGCAAACTAGAGAAAGACGCATTGACTGCAAGTGCTTAGTTTTCTTTCTTGTACTAGGAGGCAAGAGGTGTTAAATTAATGTCTTTATTTACCAAATTCTTGCACTGAATTGAAGTAAGCACATGTTTTTACTGCAGCTTGCTGTAAATGTACAGAAGGGTGTTTGGAAATCCTGACCAGCTTTTGTGTAGGAGAGCGCTATCATAACAAACCTGTTCTGTGAGAAACTGAAAACAAATAAAAGATGAGCTGTTATTCATGTTTTTCAAAAGCAGAGGAGACCGTGCAAAAAAGCAGCAAGTTATTTCTAAATACTGAAAACCATCGTTTGCAAACCTGGGACAAATTTCAGTAACATTTAATTTTCTCCTGTTTTTAGTCTTTAGAAGATCTTGGGAACCAAAGGCAATGATTTTAACCAATTCCAGCCTCAGAGAAGGGTGAAAATCTCCAGCTGCTGCATTCAATACTACTAGAAGCCTTTTGCATCCACCCAAGGTATTTCCAAGAATGTTTCCTATTTGTTCCTGGGTGTTCCAATCTCGCAGTCACTTACAATGTTGCAGTTAGCTAAAGCAGAGAATCCTTTCTACTAAACAAACTTTTCATACAAGGAAAGCTCTTCTAGTACTTTAATTAGTAAGGTTTTTGAAGTTATTTTCCTTACTATCTTGTGTTCCTGGCATTTTTCAGTCTGACATTACTGTACAAAGTAATAGGCAATGTTCAGATGAGCAGAGTATTTCCAGTTGTGCGGCTGAAGGATGGATGGTTGTATTTGTGAGGATGTTTTTAAGTAGGAGTTGTTAAATGATACCAATGCCCAAAACCATATTCTGTTTTTACTTTATACTGATACTTATTTTTTGTGACTGAGTAATGTCTGAGTATCTGAAGTTGTTCGTTGTATTTTCTCCTACTGGAGGATAGAAAGGCTGCGTGGTTCTTAGTTGCCAGCTGGGTCTAAACCATGACATAGCTGGTAACTAACATTGACTTTTTTGCAATGTTTTTGTGGTTTTCATCAAGCACACCTGTGCCTCAAAGAAAGGCTCTGGCCTTTAAAGATAAGAGTAGACTCAGACTAAAAATGGAGCCTGATGAAGCGGTTATAAAAATCATGCCTAAAGCTGCACTGTTCTCTTAGTTATTCCCTATGCGAAGCAGAAACCTGTCTTAAGCAATCTTGGGGGCTTCACAGAGAATCTCTTGGTTGTAGGGTTCTGCTGGAACCAAGTAAGCTGGAAAATTGTAACCCTAGATCAAATGTTTTTGTGACTGTGATGGTAGGAAAAAGAAATACAGTGTTTTATAGAAGACGTGAAACCTTCCATATAGATATCATTAGGATATACAAGTTGACTTTCAAGTAATCTTTCAGAAAGTTTGTATTGCTGGTAGTGTTCACTGAAGGAATTTCATAAATACTTAAGATCAAATAGTTCTTAGTTCTAGTTAGGCTGTATTTTGTGTTCTTTCCCACCCATTTCCAGGAGAGAAGAGCCTTTATTTTGTTATCTCAAAATCAGTATGAATACAGAGGTAAAATCTTGCATTCATTTTTCAGATATAGCCAAGAGTTGCATGCCAGCGTGCTGTGGTGATGCCACAGCCTCTGTCTGCTCACTGCCTAGCAACACTGTTGTATCTAAGAGTTAAGACACTGTGAGGTAGAGAGACATCTTTCAAACCTTTTTTTGTGTCATTTACAAATGTCTCCTGATTAGGTAGGGGTGGCTGTAGTGTTGCCAGGTAAATGACTGACCATGACCAGAGCTAGAAGTAAGTCAACCCTTTGGCTGGTTATAGTGACTCGCATCACCTGGATGCAGTCCTGAACTTCTTGGCTGCATTCAGTATGTTACTATCCAAAGATGGAAGAGAAACTGAGTCTGTGCTTAGAGTGCTGGATCATGTACAATATAACTGCTTGGTTCATTGGCAAGGCGAGAAGCAGTCTGTCCCCTGTGAATTGTCTGAATCAACTCCAGGTTTTCTGTGTGTCATTTGGTAAAGAAAAATCAAATGCCGTTTAATTATCCTCTTAGTCCTTGGATCTATCTGCAGTATCCTTAGGCTTATTTGTTGGAGGGGATGGGTGGGTGCTTCAGACTATCTTCATGCTAGTCAACACTTTCTGGGCTAGTGTGTGTCTGTTCTCAGCTCAAGACATTGATGAATAGCTTCCATTTGCTGTATCATTCAATGGCTTTTAATTTTGGCATTGTCAGCTTCAAGCATTTGAACACAGAGAGTTAGTTCCCAGCCATCAGTAATTAAATGCACACAGACACTTCCCATTAGAAGGCGTAAGTCCGGTGTAAGATTATATTTTCAAGCTTCCCTCCCTTTGAAATGAAAGCTTCAGGTGCAGTTCGCTTCCAGGAGATACATTTGGTGACAGGGAAGGAAAACACCATGACTGCTTTAGTTTGGCTCTTCCTTACTTGAAAATGTGTTTATTTTCTGATCACTGCTTACCTGTGATTGCAACAAAACTTGTCTCTAGTGGTAGAGACTGAGTTAGCATTTTCCTTCCTAAATCAGTCTGTGTCAGTTTTTAATTTAGAAGGTCGGTTGATTTTAGTGGTGATGGTGTCCCATTGATTCTTTTAGAGATGTACTAGCACTGATACATTGAAATTTTATTATTTGCTCTGGACAAAATGTAGAGGCAACATAGGTAGCTTCCATGTGGGTTAGAGGCTGGGAATATAAACTAATGAAAAAGTAATTTGAGTAAAAGATAGTCTTAAAGTGTTGTGATAGAGTGTGTGGTGAAAAGAGACTAGACTGCAAGGTTCAAACAAACAATTTGTTTGAGCTTCCGTTACATGTTTAATACACCACTATTGCAGGTTTTCACACGTACAATGGAAGAGTGCACTATTGCAAATAAGAAGGAATAATCCACAGTAACAACCTAAAATAAGGAATAATCCACAGTAACAACCTAAAAAGTGTGCTAGGTAATAGTTAATCACCTGCAGTTACGAACTTACATCGTGCTAAATATTTGCTTACCCCTCCAGGTAAGGTCTATCAAAATTCTAGAAAAGCGACATTGGTGGTGTCCTGACCAAGGGGGAGGGGTCTCCTTACAGGCAAGATGTAGCATTAGAGAGGCAACTCCCAGTTCCTAATCTGAATCTTAGGGGTTTTATCCTCTGATTTACATGACTGTGGGCAAGACCATGCCTGGATGGTATAATCCACTCAGGAAGTGCATCTTTGGCAATGTCATGGAGTTTCCCCTTACCTTTATTTGTGCATGGGTGAGGTTCACTTCTGTATGCTCTTCTTTTTACTTCTCTTTTGCTGATCTTGTGATCGTTTGGATACACGAGGTTGTCAGCTTCAGCTGGGCAGCTGGGGGGTTGAGCTATCTACACGGCTCCCCATGGGTTGTCTCTGCATGGATAGGGTCTCAAGGCGATACAAGGCTGGGTTGCTTTTATAACCCCGTGTGAGTGCCTGCATGCACTAGACACTACAGAAACTTGTTTAAGAACCATGACCCAGACAATCCATACACAATGTAGAAGTCAGAATAATACAGTAAAATACAGCAGTTCAGGCTCCTCCCAAGCAAGTTAACTTTATTAAAACTTACAAAATGTCTAGCATAAAATAGTATTGTTTGCTGGGCATAAGCAATTTAATTTGGTCATCATTCATTTTTGAAGTGAGATGTCCCTTTTATATCAGCAAACATGGCTTTTCCATGTTTAAAAGTTCAAAGCAGCTGAAATCAAGTGCTTTACATTCAAACAAGAATGATTATTAAGAAGGTAATCTCTGGTCATGTTGATACCAGCAATATTTAATGTGTTTGAAATAATTAAAAGTGCTCATATGAGATCTTGTAGATAAAGTGCACAATTAAGGCAGTTAAGATCTAGTCAAATGAGTTGTTTTATATAAATTCTTTTCTTCTACCAAAAAAACCCCAAAGAGCCAACATCTAAATGGAAAAAACCCCTGTGTAATGTAGTCCGCTAACTCTATGTTAAAACTCTTATCTCTCCTGAAAAGGTTGTGGGTCTTTCAAATTTAGTCAGAGCTGTGAGTCTCCAAGGACTTGAATAACATTTTTAGGGATGAAGGAGCTGCTTCGTCCTTGAGTGTGTCCATGGAGAAAAGATTTTTTGGAAAAAGAAAAAAATCTTTTCTGGACTCTCTTGTCAGGGCTTTGATGTTACCATATCCAGGAAAATCTTCACTGTTTTCTGGGATATGATAATGACAATAATAGGCCACTGTTGTCCTGTTTTATTCATGTTATCCTTTTGTTTTTTGAATTCTTTCTCTGCCTGGCAATGTGGTTTTGATAGAGGTATCCACCTTGGTCTCTAGGAGTCCTGTCTTGAAGCACACTCATAGGAAGATGCAATTGCTGGCTAAGTTGGCTTTGTCTTCTACAGCATTGATTTGGTGTTGACTGAAGTGCATCTTCTCCAGGGACTGCACCTATCCCCACTTCGTGCGGTTGTGGCTTGCCTGTTGCCTGACTGCTTTTCCTAATTGTTACCATCCAAACCCGAAGGCCTCTTCTGTGCTGAAATCCTAGGCATCAGGCAGAAGTTTAATAACTTACCTTCTACTGTGTTAGGAGCTCCCTTCCTTTTATTGAAAGAAGATCATTGAAATATGAGTAGTTGATTATTTAAAGATTTAATTTCTTCTTTCTCCACTAGTGGGAATGATTTACACTTATCTTGTTGGAGAACTGTTTGCCAATAACTAGGCATTTCAGAATTTGCCTAGCTGCATCTGTAGTCATGATCTAGCATTAGTATGTCACTATTTTTTTTCAAATACGCAGCAGCATTTCTACTAGCAAGCTATGAAACACTGCAATAAGAAGATGCACAGAAATGTAGGCTGTTAATCTATGAATTTAGTCTAACTCTCATTAAAGACCTTGGCCAAATGATTAATTAATTTGAAAATAGCAATGTTTGACCTGAAATAAATTGTAGGATAGGATATATTTTGTGGAAGTTAATCAGTACTTACTACGTGCTGTAGCTTTCCTAAACATCATACTTAGAACTCTCTTTTGAGAAGACTTCTTAGTGTGGCTAAGTTCTGAAATATTCTAATTTGTTCCCTTTACTTTTGACTCTTGGAAGCATTGCATTTAAAAGCAAAAATTTTTGTGATTATTGGGCATTTATGCAAGATACTTTTATTGGTTTGGAGTTCTTTTGAGTGATTAACAATTACTGGAAACCTTCCTGAAAATACCCTCACTGAAAGTTAAGTTAAGTAAATTCTTTTTTTTTTTTTCTTTTTTGTCAGGTATGATTCAGGGCTCATCTTACTTGCTGAAACATGAATGTCTAGTGCCATTTCAGATGCTGATCCAGAATAAACTGGATGTCCTATGTGTTCTTTGTCATACCTCTTGTCTCCCCAGAGAGATGACTTAGTTACTGTAGGAGGTCTGAAATGACAGTAAATTTCTTCTATATTGTCAACTGAATTTAGGTCTTAATTGAAAAATAAATTGGAAAAAATAACAATCAGCACATGCATGCATTGCTTACAAAGAATTACTTTTTTTTAATCATGTGAAAACGCCATCAAACTTCATATAAATGGCAGTTGCACCGGAATGGCTACTGAATTTTCCTATCATTTAAAAAAAAAAGTATGGAAAAAGTACTTGCTTTATGACAAAGTTTTATTTAGTGGTACAGTATATGTGCTTTAGATTCTTATTATTTCTAGCCAGGAGTTCAAAGGATTCTTAGGCTGTTCTAATAAAGGAAAGACTGCAACTCATAAATGTGCTGCACTGGGACACTTGGAGAGATGTGGAGGCATGTGCATTCACTATGGTTTTGATAGAATTTCCCCTTTTTGCCCCTTCTGTTTCCTTTTAACGGAGAAAATCTCTTCAAGAAGATTGGAATGTGGAATAAATAGGACATATGGGGCTCATATGCTCTTGCATGCATAGTCTTCTCAGCTGTGCCAAGGAGGATCACAGAAAACATAGAATTGTCTAGGTTGGAAGGGACCTTTTGATCAAACTCCCCTATTTAAGCAGGGTCAGCTAGAGCAGGTTGTCCAGGACTGTGTCCAGAGGTGTTTTGAATATCTCCAAAAATGGAGAATCCACAGTCTCCACAGTGCAATCTGTTCTGGTGTTCAGCCATCCTCACAGTAAAAAGTATTTTCTTGTGTTCAGATGGAATTTCATGTATGTTAGTTTGTGCCCATTAAGTTAGAGAGAAGGAATATTTTAACTTGAATTATAAGTAGCAATTTGTAGCATTTAGGGATTTTTTTACAAGATAATTATTGCTCTTTCAATTTTTAAAAATAAATGTTATTTTAGAAACAAGTGTTTCTAGAGCCTTTAAATTTTTTTTATGTTATCATGAATACAGATGTTGGCTTCACAAAAGCAGGGCTCTGGTTGTGTACAGGGACTTATGCTTGGCGCTGTTTTGCTGTCTCAAATGTGGTGGGACTTTAGTGATTGACATGCGATTCACAAACTTCAGTTAGGTCTGTCTCCACAAATTGTCTTATGTTTGGTTCTAGGAGCAGCATTCATAAACCCTAGAGACTTGCTGAGCTCCCCAGTTTAATGACTGGCTAGTGACAGATGCTTAATAACAAGGATTCTCAACAAGCCACAAATCGTTTATGTGTATATGAAGGGAAGAACAGCGTATCAATTTAGCTGATAAAAAAAATCAAAGGTATATGCATGTTTAAATTCCTCACTCTTCTGGAAGTAAGCACTTAACTGCAGCCTTACAAATCTGTTATGATTTTAAACAACAGGTTGTTTCACAAAAGAAAACCATTCCTCTCAACTCCTACAAAGCATAAATTAACTGTTAGGCTAGAGGCAAAACTAGGTACACATAGGGTTATTCTTGATTCCCTCCTGCTGTTGTGGTTTACTGTCCCACTAAGAATGGGCGCTTTGGGTTGGAAGGAGAGTGGGAATAGGTATCCATAATCCAGTGATGAAGGTGGTATTTCTGGCGATAGGGAGATTTGGGTTTGTCCTGGGAGCAGGGACTAGAGTGTTGAATTGATGTTTTGAATACAGATCTGTATTAGAGGTTTCATCTACTGGCGGGTACACAAGTATTAATGAAAATGGGAGATGTGGCTGTACTTTTCCTTGTTTGGTCAGCTTGAAAGCAGAGCTGATACAGAGCTGTTTGGGGTTCCTCAGTTAGGGTCTCTCTGCACTTGCTGAGTACTTCTAAACATTTCCATTACTAAGGTGATGATATTGCTGAGAAGTGACAGCAGATGATGCAGTTTCTGGTCTGTTTTTTGACTGCCAAACGTGTCAACAGCTTATACTAATCTGATCTGACTCATGAATTTACACAAGTTTTACAAGAAATCCACTGAACCCTCCAGTCTATCTTGAAATCTGTATGTATCCAGTTCTTGGACTGTCTCTGAAAAAAGAGAACGCACTGAAATCTGATGTTTTCAAACAAGAACTCAAATGTCTATCTAGTAATCTAATTGATAGACCTTAATTAGTGTGATCTTTTACTTTAGTACAATGTATTATCTTAAAGTGAGTTTCTTAAAACATGTTTTCAAAGACATGACTCACTATAAAATTCATAATATGCATCCTCAAAATGAGTATTTTTGGACTATGTTTTCTGTCACTTCCACTCCCTACCTGGTCTCTGCTCTGAGAGAAATTTTTACTTGCTGGATTGGTACTGGGTATTAACGACAGTGGTCAGTATCAGAACATTTTCTTGGTATCTGGTTTGGAACACAGAACAAAGTCTCTGTTAGAAATCACATAGAATCATTGGTTGGAAGAGACCTTTAAGATCTTCGAACCTAACTGTTCACCCTGCACTTCCGTGTTGGGCAGAGTACAAGAGAAAACAAAACCATTTCAATAAAATATGCTAGTATGACATCCAGATGTATTGCACAAATCCTAAATAAAAGCTCTGGACGAATCCCTGGAGGAAAAGAATCCGCTAACTCTACCATCAGCTTGGACAGGGCACTCAGCTGTTTTCCTATGGAAGAAGTCAGTTGTCATGGTGTTTTTCTTTGTGTTCCCATCGGATCTGAACCACAGCTTCCCGTGGGGACTTTACCATTCCTGGCTTGCTTAACGCTTCAGAAGCTCACTCCATAGCAGGTCGTACTTACAGGGAGTAGAACTCACAGTTAGTTCCCCTAGTAAATCTGCCCCTTGGTCCCCCTCCTGAGTTAAGAGAGCAATTTTCCTTGGTTGGTACAGTGAGTGTTTTCTGGCATGGTTAAACTGGTTTTGCTTCCTTTGTCGAGTTACAATTTTGTACAGCGCAGTGTACATAAAACGAAGCTCCTGCAGATTTTTGAATGTGGGGTGCAAAAAATCCCACTGACGTCTTCCACTCTATTTTCCTCATCCCAGATCAGGCTTATCTGTGTTCTTTTCTAGCTTAGCTAGTTAAGGTTATAGAGGTAGCAGTGTAAACATGTTAAAGGCCATGAATGTCAGAAATAGTGTTTTGCACTAATAAAATGGTGTACCTGATGGAAATTCTATTTTTCTAAACAGTAGATGCTTTTTTGATCTGCAGCAAGCAGTGTAAAGCAGGGTGAAGGGCTGCAAGAAACCATCCGTCATGGGGATAGCAAGTGAGGGACTGTAGCTAGGGAAACCACTGTCCTTCCAGAATGACATAGGCTTACCGCTTTGTTAATCTGTAACCATGGTGCTTGCAGTGCTTCTGGATGAAACTTTTGGATGGTTTAATGAAAGCTTAGAAGAAAAAGAAGAATGTTCAGTTATCCTGAGAGCCCTATAGAAAAGGATTCGAAAGAGATTACTGCTGCAGTTACAGTGGTGCAAGTTCTTAAGTTCAGATTTTGCAAGCTCCGTATCGTGATTTTGTGAAGTAATAACTGCTATGAAGCAAGCAGTGCTGAAGGTGACTGGTATATGCTTCTTCATTCTGTCTTCTCTCTGATTATTCCTTACAGCTTTCTTCTTAAAGACAAGCATAGAATTACAACATGCAGGAGCATCTTTACAGTTACTGCTGCATGTTTAACTGTGACAGTGTCAATATGTTCATGTACATGTACCTCATAGTGGAAGAGCTCTCTACAAAACCTCATAGGTATCTCTTTCTCCTAGAGAGAAATAGTCAGGTGTTAATTTGCCCCGTATGTCCTGTCAGGTTATGTCTTTTTGAAATATATTTCAAAAATGTAGTAGTAGTAAGTTGTAATAGTTGGAATAGTGTACTGCAAGGTGAAGGAGAGAAATTCTTGGAGGAAGACTCTTCCTGACACTTACTGTTGGAAAGTTATTTAATAACTTCCCATCACAGAAGAGATGGTATGTGATTAGTGTGTGGGGCAGACGAAAGGTGATCATATGGGTGAAATTATCTATGCGTCCAATCACAGAATCATGGAATGCTTTGGGTTGGAAGGGCCCTTTTAAAGGTCATCTAGTCCAACCACCCTGCAGTAAGCAGGCACATCTTCAATTACATCAGGTTGCTCAGAGCCCCATCCAACCTGGCCTTGAAGGTTTCTGGGGATGGGGCTTCTAGCACAATTGTCTAGGGTTTCCTTTGTACTGTTAATGTATATGAAAAAATTCATGCTAATTCAATGATGAGGTAAAATTGATAGTGATTTTAGTGATCAGTTACTGTGTGAATTGAATAAATTGTCAAAGTAGAAACATGGAGATCAGTAACCTGTTGCAGTGCTTGGATGTTTGGAACACTGCCAGCTGGTTGTACTGTTACATATGGGCACTTTTTCTGTTGTGGGGTTTTTCCCCCCCCCCCCCTTTCTCGGGGTGTA
>NW_010404067.1:36985-82343 GCF_000710305.1 Buceros rhinoceros silvestris | reverse complement strand
CCGATTCCTGGTGTTGAAAGCAGCCACTGAATACATAACAAATATTTCGTGCCACTGCAATTATGCTGTGAGGGGGGAAAAAGACTCCTTGAAATAGTCTGGTCATTAGCCTGGAGGTGTAAATTATCTTGAAGTATAGTTCTGCCACCCTGTGGCTACTGAAGGTCATTCTTAGGAGGTGCATGTTAGCTACTGGTTCAGCCTTTTTCTTTTAAACTTCATGAATGCTACTTTGTGGAGAAAATTAAAGGACTATTGTAGGACCCATAGAGATGTGTAAACTCTATATGCTTTTACTGAAAGGTATAGATACTCATTCACTGGAAATGCCGTTAGTTAATACATCTCGTGATGGCATAGTATGTAGGCACATAACTGCTCATCTGGTCACCTCACTTATGGAAGTCTGTCTGCTAACCAGTAATCACTTATTGCTTTTCTTACTATTTTTATGCGGTTTTAAGAAGAAAATGTGATCAGTCATAGGTATAAAATATGTAAGTTAATACTAGCAGTAGTATGCATTAAAACTAAATTGCCAGAAAGCTTTCACCCCATCCCTTTATAATGATCGTGGGCTCAGTGTATGGTTTAGATATTTCACTTTGAGAGAACTTTGTGTATTTGTTGCCCAAGTTCCAGAAAAATGATAAAATAAGTTCATAGAACCATAGAATAGTTTGAGTTGGAAGAGACCTTTAAAGGTCGTTTAGTCCAATCCCCTGCAATGAGGAGTGACATCTTCAAGGAGATCAGGATCAAGTTGTAATACTGTTCTCCCAGCCATTCCCTAGCAATGACATATGGGTCAGCAGTAAGGAATGGCCTGTTCTTTTCCTAGATGAGTAATTAGTATCATAGCTTAAATGATAGCAACAGACAGTGGCTCTGAAAAGCTGGTAGTGTACAATGTTACGTTATTATAGTTGTATTAAAATGATCTTTTTTCAAAGTAAAATTGTTAAATGGTATACACACATCCTGGAGACAGATGTTCTTGAAAGTCTTCAAACTCCAAGTGAATGGTTTCCAGTAAAACTGTAGACTTTTCCTTTCTTGGTTAGTAAGCTACTGCATTAAGTCTTACGATTGCATGTGGTTTTATCAGTATAATGCAACAACTTCTTCCTCAAGTGGTAGTGTAGGTAAAAAAAAAAAAAAGCCTTAAGTTATGCGGACAGCCATAAACTTGTTTGTTTGTTTTTTTTTTAATGAATCCCTTTTTGGATAGTATGTTCTGAATACTGATATAATCTGTTACATAGAAGATAGAAAGTCACAAACAGGATATAAAGACATTAAGTTGGGGTTCTGCTCATATGTTCTCTACCCTTGTGGTTTGTTTTTATATTTCTGTGGTTTAAGACTTTAATGATTTGTGAAGTCAGATGGTAATTTGGTAGTGATAGACAATAAACTGTAGCTGATGGCCTGAAGACAGCAATAACCTTTCCAATCTCACATGAAAATAGTTTCTAACTTACCGGAAGAGTGTAAGTTTGATTTTTTTTCTTACTGTTTTTTAATTTTGTTATTGATTTTGCTGAATGTATTTTTGCATTGTTTTGACTGACTCCTATTTTTTTCAAACAAATTCAGGTTTTCAATTTTTTACTCCCTTGGTATTGTAATTTTCATTAAATCTAAGATTATTTTTTTCAGTACTATGAATGCTTTCTCTTGAAAGTCGCTATATTAAGGCACTCAATTAGATAAGAAACTTGTGGTTGAACTGATTTGTGGTTTCACTGACAACATTGGGCAGTGTTTTTCCTCACAGTTGTAATGTTCTTGAATGTTTTTGTATGTAATAAGAAAAAACTTCCAATTTTCAAAGATCTTAACAAAAAAAAACAGTATCTCCCAAGCAATTGGGACAAGTGTGTTAATGTACTCAGAGGAGCAAATTTGCATTCAAACTTTTTTTATCTGCTTCTAAGTTTGTCTTTTGTTTGACAAATTAATTTGGCAAAGCTCTGATAAAAAAATAGAAGATAATGTTGTCCTTTGTTTTCTGTGAATAGTAAGGTCGTACTCTCTTGTTTCTGAAGAGACTCTTACTCTGAGAGAAGGTGAAGTACAGCTTAAAAGGATGATTTATCCTGACTTATTAAAACCAGAGTACTTTAAAGACAAAACCAGACGCTTCTACAAATAAGGATCTAAACTAGGACAGAAAATTGCCCTGGGTGAATCCTAATGGTGTTATTCTGCATCCGTGACAGCCTCTTCAGGATGTGCTATGAAGTCATTCTGGAAGGACGTGGATGTAGTGTACCTCTGATTTTTTAATGTTGCATTTTCTTATTAAATAAACACCAAATTTAAACCAGGTATTTGAAGTTGGTGAAGGAAAAATAACATTTCACGGAGTCCAAATGCTTTATCTTCATGACATATCTAGTTAGTTCAAAGTTTTGCTTTTCTACAGGAAAGAGTAATGTGATGCTTATGATCCCATTTCTACCCCTGGTGTATGTTGTTATTTCTTCTAACTTAACGCAAAGAAGCGGGGGTTTAAGTGATATTGTTTTTCAATATTTAAAATACACATTTTGAGAAGGAGTGACTTGAGGGAAGGAAGATAACTACCTGAAAATGTAAAGTCTCTTTTGAATGCTGTATATATCGAGTGTTTCTAGTCTTGTTAACAAATCTTTGCATATGTGAATTTTCATAAGTTTCTAACTAATCTAGTTTGCTATGCTGCATGTTTAATGAAAGTAATTTTGATTCATCATTTTCCAGCATAACTTAGAGTCAGAATTAAGGATATTAATGAATATATGCAAATGAAATATTGCTAATTGGAAAGACACATTATCTGTACTGGTACAAACAAAAAAAATTACATTCAGTGGGATATTCTACAAATCAACAGGTTTTAGTGGTTACTGACAAGTGAGACAACCTTAGTTTAGGAAGATAAAAGCTACGTATATGAAATGAGATTAAAATCTTTACTTAAATCCTCAGGGTTTGGCTAGCTGGCCTGTTAAAATTGATGATTTAAAATAGGTATTTTAATAGTCAGTATTGTATTAGATATTGCAAAAATAAATCAATCAGTGGCTCTCCTAATTCAAAGTAAAAAATGCAAGGAGAAAGTAGAGGGGTTTTCACACCCTAGAGGAGCTTATAGGCAGAGTAATACTTAACTAACGGAGTGCCATTCTGTGAAGTTTAGTGGTAAATAGATGATCAGCAGCCTTTTTTGTGATTAACTGGGTGAAAGCCCTCTTAAGTGGTACTAGTGTAAAATGACTCCACAGTTCCCCAAACTTCTAACCGCATCCTTTATTAGGAGATGAATAACATAAAGCTTCCCAGAAAGGTAAGACAAGTCTCTCTGTCAGTGTGTCTGAAGCAGCAGGGGCTGTTGTGGGGAGTGAAGCAGTAGCTCATTACACTTGAGGACATCCCCAAGGGTTCTTGGCAGCCTGCTCTCCTACCTCAGTCCAACTGTGGATCATCAGAAGAGCAGGGATGTCACATCTGGTTGCAGTGAAGATTTATGTACCATAGCTGTGTGGATCTCAGTGAGCTGTTTGAAAGATATTTGGCTCAAATTTTGTGTTGCAGCCTTTCATTGTTACATCCTTAAGTCATCAGTTGCTGTCTAACTTTCTGTCCTTTTTTTAAAGGAGTTCTGATACCGACCACGAGGATTTCTTCTGTTTACAAAAGCATCTTTCATTAGCTCTTGAATATTGTGTTCAGCTGAACTCTGTGAAGTGGTAGCTGCCTGTGTTTCACTTTGATTTTTCTCAAATTACAATTTGTCAATCTTGCCAAATCCCCAGGCAGAGTCTCACTTCTCCTGCAGTAGCACAGTGTGTTACCTAGAACTGTGGAGGCAGCAGATGGCTGGAAAGAGCAGCTCAGCCTAGGTGGAAGAGGCTCCTGCTCTCTAAACTGCTAAAGCCAATGACCAATAAGAAAGTAATCTGCACAGCTCTATTGAAATAGAGTTTTCTGAATCCCTGATAGGCAGCAGACCCCCTTGCTTTCCCCTGAACTGAGGCTGGGGTTTGGGGGATGAGAGAGGAATGAGTATCTTGTGGGGAGGGCGATAACTGCTGTCTAGGATGTATTTGCCTCAGTAAAGGAGAGCTCATTTCTTGTCAAATACTATTTTACTTTTGTAAAAAGAGCATGCTGAAAATGAGAATTTTGAAATAACTTAATTTTTGACTTGTTAGCAAAAGTAACGCTTACGTCCTGTTCTGTGAGATCACACTGAGGTTGACTGTAACTCAGTTCTTATTTACTTAAAGCAAATGTGAAAATTATTGATGAAACTTCCAAAGTGATATTTATTTTATGTAAGCTTGAATTATGCAGAAAAGCCGCATGTTTTGGGACATTATGAATAACTATTTTTCATTATGAATATATATTTTTACTAGTTTACAAGACAAAGCAAGCATGATTAGAGGGAGGGGAAAAAAAAGCATCTTAGGCACCAAATCTAAAATACAGAGGCTGTTTATGTACGGAATTTGTTCTGTTTTGATCTGGACTATGGCTTAAGTCCATCTGTAAAATTGGATATGTGAGCTTGAAATAAAAGCTTATTACTGAGGGTGGTGGGGGTGGGGGGATACAAAATTTTTGTGGCATTCAAGTTATTTTCAGTGATAAACTAGACTAAATGTGAGGTGTTATTTTTTTATTTCCTACTCCACCTAATCTAATCCATGTTTTGTTGGCATGTGTTTCAAGAACAGAAATACTTTCCTGTAATTCGTTTTTAAATAATACAAGGAGAAAACTCCCCAAATTATGAGAAAAGCTGTAACAGAAATTCTTTCAATGCCTCAGATGCCTTGTGTGTAAACCTTGAGTTTAGTGTGGGTTCCTCAAGACTAAACTTGCTTAAATGAGTGTTCTCTTCTGAAGAAGGACGTGTGTGTTCTGCCAGTAAATAGTTTTTGGAAATAAACTGCTTTGTCTACTATTTCCAAAACAATATTATAGTCAACTAAATTAAGGGAAGAAATACTGCTCGCTTAAATATTTTTTGAATAATCTTCAGACAAATAATTCTTGAACTACACTGCTGATTTAGATTAGAGGAGCAGCATAGCCTGGCAGTATGTGATGGATGCAGCAGAATAGCATGCGTCAAGATTTCCTGAGAGAGTAAAAAACCTGCTTATTACTCTGCTGCATCATAAGAATAAGACAAAAAATGTATAGGAAGACTGACATTTTTTTCGCGAGGCTGCCACAGAACAAACACTGTTTTGAAACATTAGTTGGACATGATTATTTATGATTTCTTTTTGGTTGCTTATCTTTGAATTCCCTGGATCACACACAGAATCATTTTTGTTGGAAGAGACTTTCGAGATCATCAAGTCTAAGCACTCACCCTGCTCTGCCAGGGTCCCTAAACCATGTCCCTCAGCACCACATCCACACAGCTTTTAAACACCTCTAAGGAAGGGGACTCCACCACTTCCCTGGACAGCCTGTTCCAATGCTTAATGACCCTCTCTGTAAAGAAATTCTTCCTGATATCCAACCTAAATTTCCCCTGGCGTAACTTAAGGCCATTTTCTCTTGTCCTGTCATTCGTTAACGTGGGAGAAGAAAATATACCGTGTTTTCATGGAAAACTACTGGTCTGCTTTCATTCCCCACCAAATTATTGTTATATTCTTTTGGCACTAAATGGATCATTACTAGGTTTTGTTCACAAATTTCTAATTTTTGCAGTTTTCTAGGATGCGAACAAACTAATGGAGCACTGAGAAAAAACTTAGTTACAAAGTATATTAAGATCAGTGGTTAGGGTCTTCATTGTAAACTTGTAAGAAATGAATCTCTCAAACATTTTTTGCATATTATTTCTTATATGGCAAATTTAGGATATATCTCAGGCCTAAGAACTGGTGAGTGTTTTCTGTTTGGCCTATATTTTTCCTGTTAATCTCCAGTATAACGGAGATTTCATTAGAATAGAAGGATTTAGGTGGAATTACAGTTTTTCATATAAACCAAATATCTTATTCTTAAATTTAAACCCAAATCTTTTAAACTGATTTAATTACTTGAAGTAGTTAAATAGAAAGACAGTATGTCTTGAACCTCTGCACTAGAATGTTTCTTATCTGTGAATGACAAGTTGTTTACGTAAAGAAGATAGATCCAGCTAGCTGAAACAGAACAAAGCTTTTGCTACAAAGGATTTTGGAACTGGCCTGGGACAGCACATCCATGCAACAGGTGGAAGTGCCCTTTTTTTTCCCCCAAGAATAAACAAACATATTAGATTTTCCAATCATTAAAATATTTGAGTTGTATTAACTAATTCTATATTGCTAAACAAAATCAGTGCAGTATTGATTAAATGATCGACATGCTGTTATAGTATTTTTGTACATGTGATGTAGATTTAAAAATAAGAAGTGAGTTGTGCTGCACTGGCACTTGGAGGGGAAAGGACTCATAGCAAAATTTAGGAAAGATTTATTGTCTGGGCAAACCATTGAACTCAATGTGGGACTGTTCGGATGTTTTGTTAATTCTTTGAAGCATATACCTTGGTTATTTTAGAAGGAACACTTTTTTCTCCAGGTCTTGTCTATTCTCCAGTTTGCTTTCACTGCTGCTTGGGGTTTTCCTGTGGGCCGGGGAGTTTGGACCTCTTGAAAATGTCAGCGAAATCTTTAATTTCTTCCTTACCAGACTCTAGCTGCAGCTAGCAATATCAGGACTGTTGGATATTTATTGACTTTAAAAAAATGGTATATTGGAGAAGAGAAGAAGAAAGTTTCCTACTCATGTTTATAAAAATGTGGAATAGACTCTACTGTTTTCAGGGGAGTTTCTCATTACAAGAATGCTTGTTTCTACAGTGCCATGATGAGTAGGAAGGAGGGTGGCCTGCCGAAATTCAGAGTGGTTTGATCAAGAACCTCATCGATTCATTGAGCTGTATTTCTGGTAGTGGTGACTCTGGGTCATGAAAGGGAGAGACATAATATGTGAGCACTCAAGGATCCAGTTAGTCTCATATTTTGAGATGCCGCTGGATCTGATTGCAGAGTGGCATGGAAACATGTCCAATGATGTGGGAGAAACAAGGTGATGTATCCTAGACATCTTTTGCAAACCTTGATGAAAGCCCCTTGAAAATGTGTTTGAAGGTATCGGAGGGATTTTTCCTATTCTGAAACATGAGTTTCTAGGAGAAAAATGGCTTTTTTTTTTTTTAAATTTACCTTCATCCCCATCCTTGGAGGTGTTTAAAAGACATGTAGATGTGGCGCTGATGGACATGGTTTAGGGACCCTGGCAGTGTGGGGTGAATGGTTGGACTTCATGATCTTAAAGGACTCTTCCAACCAAATGATTCTATGATTCTTCAGAAGGTGTTACACTCTGATCCCCTAAGACTGAAAAAAGTAACTTTGTTCAGATGTGATATCAAGGTGGACAGTAGACTTGAACAGTGGCTAGAAAACCAATACGCTCTTATGTTCTTTATTCTTATGCAGGTGTTCCATGTATGTGTATTTTTATGTATTGATAAGGTCAAAGCATGAGTTTAGGTCTTTGACAAACCTCTGAGACCCTACAAAGGCCTGCAAGATTGCACGGTGAGAAATGAAAGATTTTTATAGTTGTGTGTTATTTAGGGAAGTAAACAAACACTGATAGATTCTTCTGGCCTACTCTCCAAACTGAGGGTTCTTTGGGAAAATATTTCCCTCACCACTCTTCCACCTTGTGGAAAAGTGTTCCTGAGTGTGGAGAAAGGAGACGTGCCTTAAGGGAAGTAAATGCAAGAAGTTTGGATGGCAAGGTGTGAATTTCTAGAAAAGACTAGAGTAAAGGCTGCTTTCAGGCTGTGCTCAATATAGCTAACAAAATTTCACATTCACTTTATGTATGTCTTTCTGCAGCAGAAGAATTGAAGAAAGTTGCTTTTGAATTACAAATCCTGGAAGTATTGATCTTTAAGGCTGAGGTTGTGTATGCTTTGAATGTTAATGTTCTCCTTTCTTTCTTTTTAGCTGCAATGCATGCTGCTTTCTCTACAGCACTGTAAGCTTTGATATTCAGAAGAGACAAACTGAAAGATGCCGTCTGAGAGATGCCTGAGGTATAGTACTTAGTACCATGCATGAAGTCATTCACATTTAGGATGATGTTTACAAAGCATCAGTCGACAGAGAGCAGAAAAATGAAATGATAATTTTTGTTTGTTAGTAATTTGTATTATCTAATACATATCCATGTTATAATCTGGAAAATGCTGGGTTCTTGTGGCCACTGATCTCTAGGAAAGAGTAGCATGCCTGGGATTGATTTGGGTCCCACAGTCTCTTCATATGTTATCTTGTTTATACTTTTGTCTATACTTGGAATTTTTGATTGTGGGAGCTGTAAACTCACCTTCTCTAAAGTCCTAGATTCTTGGGCAGTATAAACTGGAATAGTCTCACAGATTTCAAATAAACTGCGTTGGTTTGTGCCAGAGGATTTGCAGATTTGTTTGCTCCTGTTTTTATCACCAGTTACACTGTCTCTTCCTTTTGCTGTCGAAAAGGAAGGTGTAATCAGACAGTCTTAGACTGGATGATGTGGGAATTTTGTATTCGTACAAGGAGATATTCAGAGGTGTGAAAAGCCTCAAGACTTTAAAAACAAGTAAACATCCTGTCCCTCAATACAAAACAAACACACAAAAAGCTCCCACAACACTTCATAAATGTGAATGACCTGCAATGGTCTGGAAACAGTAATGTCAGACTTAAACAGGCCACCTCAGACTGTGGATCTTCATTGGTTTTACTAGGACTAGTCACATACAAACATTCTCCTTTCCACTAATGCCTCAGTTTGAGCCACTTAAAGTTTTCTGTTGCTCCACATGACCTACGCCCTTCATTATTCTCAATTTTAAAATGGTTCTGAATTAATCCTGTGAGTCCCGCTGACTTCATGTGTAGTAAAGGAGAATAAGACCAGTTGAGTTTTTTAAATTTGAGTATATAATCAGATTTTGTAATACTTTGTTACGCTGAGCTTTTCTTGTGACATCTATACCATATGAAGAGTTTTGCCTGATAGGGTTCATGACTTTCTTTTTTTCTTCCCAAGAATTATCAAACAATCTTGTCTTAGAAAAAGTTCTTGTATATTCCTGACAGTATCTGCTTGTTTCCTACTTTTTTTTTTTTTTTTTTTTTTTAAAAAAAATCTGCTTGGCCAAAAATTTTTAAATGTATACTAGACCCACAGAATTCTATCTTCTTTTTTTTTTTTTTTTTTTTTTAAACAAAATCCTTCCCCTTCAGTGTTCAGGAAATGCTGACAGGTCAGAGGCTTTGTCAGTCCAGCTCCCATAACGATGCTGTCCTGGCAGCCCTGAACCAACAAAGAAGTGATGGCATACTTTGTGATATCACCCTTATTGCTGAAGAGCAGAAATTCCACGCACATAAAGCAGTTCTGGCAGCCTGCAGTGACTACTTCCGAGTAAGTCCGAAGATTTTATTTTTTTCTGTTCTCATAATGTTAAAATCTAATAGTGGGGGAGGAGGGGGGGGGCAGGCAGAGTTGGTTATAGATATACTGAAAAAGCTTCAAATTTGAGCCTATAGAAAATAAGATTAGCATATTCAGTAGAGTCTATGACTTTAAGTCATAGGAAAGAAATGTTACTTGTCATAAAGTATAGTCATAGGAGAGAAATGTTAAGAACATAATTAAGTTTTTTCCCTCGTTATTTATGGTTAGCCTTCCTTTCCCTCCTCAACAGAGATATGCAGTACACGTTTCTATGAATCTTACGCCTCAGTAAAGTCAGAAAGTCAGAAAGATGTTTTTTCTTTTTTTTAGAACCCAGATATTTCAGACAGTTGCGATTAGAGCATGGAAGGATGGGAAGAGGGAATTTAAATAGTAATAAATAGAATTTAAGTCAGCTTGAGGGTGGATTTTTGTTAAGATGTGAATGGTTACTCTCAAAGAGGACGCCATAGTAAGTTTTTTAAGTGTAATAAAACCTATTTTAAGAAACAAGTATTTCTGAAATCTAAAGACTAAAATATTCACTGGGAAGTCTACTTCAGACACTCATCATGGAAAACTGAACCCTAAAATTGGTGCTAAAATTGGAGTAACTGAGAAACTGAGTTTTCTAATACGAAGAGCATTCTTCACAGGAAGCAATTCTACTGCTGCTCATTGTGATGTACCTGTTCATAATGCTGGACTGTCTACAGCTCCTTAGCTGACTGGTGTTTTTAAGTGTGAGTCATCCTGCTGTTATTCAGAGACTAAAGCTGAAATTAATTTAAAGGTCTGCTTTCTCTAACAAAATAAGCTTATTTAATATTTTGCCTACACTGTAATTGCAGCGCCGTGAACTTCTTTATGATGACCTTTTTGTTTTGTTACAATAATGATACAGAACAGTATCTCCCTGTCAACTCGTCTCCCTTCTGGTTAGAACTGAGAGTTAATTTATTCTGTGTATTTAAGAAACATTGTTAACCTTGATGTTGCTTTCACTGTGATGATGTTGAGCCAACTGATTGCTCATTTTTTTTTTTAAATCGTGTGCATGCTTATTCTGCTACCACAGACTTTGGACTGCCGCAGCTGCTAATGATGCTTTGTTGTGGTGCCGTGGCCTGCTGTCATACAGATTACTTACCACTTTTTTTTTTTTTGAATTTTACCCCTGTGCACAGAGAGGGAATTTGGAGCTCTCTAGCTCTAGCAAGTGCTATATATAATTGTTGATGGTGTATATAATTGATGATACACTACAGGGCTGCTGTTCTGGTTTGACTGAAATATTTTAATAAGGGTGCCCTATCATTCATCCACACCTGTGACATTTATTCCTTCCTGAGCTCATTCTACCCTGCGCATAGAAACATCACAGAGAGGGCAGCTGTACCCTTTGTTCAAGCAGTGTGGTAGGAACAGCTTCTACCTTGGTTGGTTATTGACCTATGACTTGCCCTGTTATTTACAATTGAGTTACTTGGTATTTGCTGGATGGTTATTGCAAATTATAATTTAATGCCCTACAGAAAAGAAAAAAACCCTTAGCTTTACAATAGATCAAATTGTTAATTGCTGTGTAAAACTTTTCTATTAAAAAATACTAAGAAAATGATCTGTGCAGCATTTAGTGATTTGATCTGCCTCAAAATTGTTGTAACCTTGTAGGATGTATTCTTCAGACTTTTGGTATGAGCTATAAATATGGAGCTTATGGTTTCTGAAATCAGCCAGAAAGTTCTTTTGTTAATGGACAAAAAGCTTTGTAGAAAATTGTGAAATGAGATTTATGCTCTGTAGGAAGATGGCAAAAAATTACTATGTTCCTGATTCTAATAATTTAGAAAAAATGAGTTGATTAATAATGTTTTATAGTTAAACTGAGGTTATTAATGTTTTTAATATCATGGGGGATTTTGCCTAATTTGAGGTACCTGAGTATTCATTTTCTAAGATTTAGGAGAATGATGCGAAGCTTCATTCAGTGTCAGTGAAGAGAAACAGGCATTTCCAGAGGATGATAAAGGCGGATAAAAGATTTATTTAAAATGAATGAATGACCATCTGGAAGTCCCAGATCTGTCTCCACTGGTCATAAAGACTAGATGGACATGCTTTAAACTCAGCTGTTAATATTACATAAGATGATTTTTTTAAACAAGTGATAGGATGAGATGAAACAGCCTCAAGTTGCACCGGGGAAGGTTTAGGCTGGATGTTAGGAAAAATTTCTTTGCAGAAAGGATTGTCAAGCACTGGAACAAGCTGCCCAGGGTAGTGGTGGAGTCACCATCCCTGAAGGTATTTAAAAGATGTGTAGTTGTGGTGCTGAGAGGCATGGCTTAGTGGTGACCTGGCAGTGCTAGGTTAATGGTTGGACTTGATTCTGGATTCTACACTTGGTTTTTCCTGGATTTTCTTGGAGGAATTATTGGACAAACCTTGCAGATTTTCTAATTCTGAAATAATTTATGACATCATCATTGCCATGGGAAGTTTACCTTTCATTAATTTTTGTGAGATATAAGTACGGGACTGCAGTGGATGGGGTTCTGGGCACATCAGATATTGGAGTTGTCACAGTTTTATTCAAAGCAACATCAGTGTGACACAAAGAACTCGCCTACCATAGCTTCTGCCTTCTATGATTCGTAGATTTGATTATTATACCATCCTACCTTCAGCTGTATCTGAAGAGGCTGTCCTCCAATTCTTATGATCTCACAGGTTACTTCAGAAATATGTTCAATTCTACACAGGGCTCTATCAAAACGAGTCAGCATGATTTTTTTGTGTGTTTGTTTTCTCTTTTTTGACACTTACTTTCTACAGAGCCCTTTTATGGTTTTTGACTTGACCTGTGTCTACTTCAGTTTAGATGGAGCTTCTTCTGAAATTGTGATGTTTTCTTGATGAGAATAACAAGACATCGGAGCAGTGTATTTTTTTCAAATTGCCGCTTAATTGCCATTCTAAAGAAAACTTTATTAACACTTCAGGAGGATAACTAAATATATGTCATTTTACAAACTGAGGGAGCCATTGTATGTGCAACAGTGGAGACAGTCAAACAGCGGTTGCCTAATCTTTAATCTTTTTTTTTTTTTTTGAGGTTATAGTCTGGAGTAAAAATCTTTGCTTTTCTGAGACAAACCAGAGATCTGAGCTTCAGTAAAATATTAAGAGCGAGGCTTCTAGGGTAACAGCCTGCCATGTCTTTTTTGAATTGATGTAGTCAGTCTTGTAGTTCCAGCTGTGCAGAAACACTGGAATTTAAATCCTCAGCATAGCACCTGATTTGGGAGTTTGTTACATTTGTACAGCAAAAGGTTGTGTTTCTATCTCTAAGAAAAAAAAGTAAACCCACCAGACCTTAGGCAAGTGCATAGAAAGACTGCATTAAAAATCCAGAGTTAAACAGCAAGATTGGACACTTCAAAATTAGGATTTTCAGTTTTTCTATTCAGGATCTCTTGAAGGACCTCCACTTTCAGAATGAGTTCAGGAATACCGTAGTTAGCTCCATACCCTGAAAGGCTCATACAGAATAGTAAACACTTTTATTAATTCTTTTTAAAGCAACAAACAGCATTTCAGGCAAACTTTTCCATATGACGTGCTGTAATTTGCTGTTAGTCTGTTGCAGTGAGGCAGGGTGGCTGAGTTAGTGAGTATGCGTGCATTGTGATAACTCTAGCAAGCCAAGTCATTTCCAATTAAAAGATTCTTTTTTCCCCTCTGGGAGCAAAATGAAATGTTACTGCATGACTTCATTAGTAGGCATTTACAGTGTTGGCAGGTGATTATATAACTGCAAAATTTTCTTGTACAGAATGCATTGGTTTTCCAGTCAGAAAAACTCCTTTCTCCTTCCTTATTTTTCATTTGAGTGGGTTTACAGTCACAGGACTGATCTTTCTCAAGAAATGCATATTTTTCCATGTAACCTGGATGGACGAAATGATGTCAATTCACTAGAATAGATTTTAAAATGTCAATAATATTCTACTTTTTTTGACAGTGAGCATGTTCAATTCTTAGAAGAATCTTCTCTGAAATGAACTAGTAGATACTAATTTTTCCTACAGACTTTGTACTTATAGCTGTCACAGCTGCTTCTTAGAGTTTCTTCTTGGGGTTTTTCTATGCCATCTTTCCCCTGTCAACAGATAATTTCTTCCTGCGTACACAACATTGCTGATTGTTTGTATTTTACAATATATGGCATTGTTTCTTGATAAGGTTAGGGGATTAATTTTTATAAACAAATCCCTGAGGTATCAAAGACTGTATGATTCACATAGCATTCAGCGTCTTGTTACATGACTCATAAAGAGGAAAAGGGTCTCCTTAACACATCTTAGGGATTGATCCAAGGACCTAGTTCTGAGAAATTGGAATTACCTGCTCCTTTTGCAGTGTAATGTAATTGTGTTTTTTCAGTATTTTACCATTGATGTGTGCGTACCAAACAAATGGTATTTTCCTTGCTGTTACACCCTGGAAGTGATGCTACTCAGAAATTGTCTTTCCAGATAACCTTTAAAAATGGGCATTTGCCACCCCACAGGGCATTTGTCACCATCCATGAGTCAGTGTACAGATAAAGTACTGGCCATTTCTCGTCTTAGCAGTATGTAACGCCCTGGATGGATTTTACCTCCGCAGACTGACTCAATTCACCTTCACTCTCAGCCGCTTCAGCAGCTCAATGTGCAGGACTCCACACAGCGGCTCTCCACCTATGCTGTTTACAGATGGACCTTGCAGAACTGCATTAAAGCAAGGCATGTTGCTTCTCTTTTCTGCCAATTTATTGTATGGTGAAGCCTCTTCACCTTCTCCCCAAAAATCTTTGCCTTCTGTCCAGTCCATGATTAATTCCAAAATTTCCAGGCATTTGGGGTTTCCTGTGGGAGTTATGGTCTGGGATAAACTTGGGTCAGCTGCCCTGGCTGACTTGAAATTGCTAATGGCCTGCAGAGCATCAGGCCTATGATTCTGTCCCAGTGAAACCAGAACACAAATGCTCTCTTAAACAATTTCTAAATTTAAAGGCAACACAGGTCCGCCAGGGCACTGGACAAGATGATCTCCAGGGGTCCCTTCCAACACCAACTGTTCTATGATTCTTAGTGGAACTAAACCAATAGAGACAGTATTCCTAGAACATTTTAGTTAAACTGGAGTTCAGCTTTTTTGTGAAGGAACTAAAAATATAAGTGTAACTGATGTACTATGGATGTGATTTGTAGCTGAAATGACCGTTGGTAGGGGGGTTAGTTGTGAGGAATATTAGAAGTTTTGGTTGGATGATTAATGAGAAGGCTAGTCATGATGTTAGTATAATGAGAAATCCTGCGTTTGGGTTGAGGCATGTCATTAAGGAGGGGAGTAGTTCCTCTTTCTTTAGCTTAAAAGGCTAGTGCTGGTACATAGCTTCTTAATGATTATGAGGATAGTATAGATGATCAATTTTTGAATTGAGTGAGGGGGGCAGATTCTACAACGATTGGCATGAAGCTGTGGTTAGCTCCGCAGATTTCTGAGCATTGGCCGTAGAAAATTCCTGGTCGAGTGGTAATGAAGGATGTTTGGTTTAGTCGACCGGGGATTGCATCAGTTTTTACTCCTAGGGTGGGGATTGCTCAGGAGTGGAGTACGTCATCAGCGGTGACGATAATGCAGATGAGTGATTCTATGGGGATAACAATGCGGTGGTAGGTTTCTAGGAGTCGGAAGTGGCCTAGGGGAAGGTCTATTGTTGGGATTATATAGGGTCGAATGTTAGGTCTTTGAAGTCTGTGTATTCATAGGATCAGTATCATTGGTGGCCGATGGCTTTTAAAGTGAGGTCTGGTTCATCAATTTCGTCCATTACGTACAGGATTTGTAGGGATGGTAGGGCGAGTAGAATAAGGACGATGGCGGGAAGAATTGTTCAGATTAGCTTGATTTCTTGTGCGTCGACAGTGCTTGAGGATAGTTTTTCTGTTAGTATTAGTGCAAAGATTTGTAGGGATGGTAGGGCGAGTAGAATAAGGACGATGGCGGGAAGAATTGTTCAGATTAGCTTGATTTCTTGTGCGTCGACAGTGCTTGAGGATAGTTTTTCTGTTAGTATTAGTGCAAAGAGGTAGAGGACTAAACTGCAGATTGCTAGTTGCCCCCTACCTTTCCTCATCCATATTCTTTTTGTGAAACCTACCATTTTAGGATTGACCAAGGAAGTGCAAAGATCTTGTAGATACTGAACTAATATTATTTTCCACCAACTCCTGAACACATATCTAGTATAGATTTTTGGGGGGGACAGTACAGGCTGAAATCCAACATTCTTTTAAGTGTAGTAGGATGATATTATAGGAATAGTATGTGCTGCATCCAGACTATGCACACTATCATAATGGGTTTGGAAAGATCTCTGCACTGATTGAAAGGATCCAAAAAAGAGGGCCAAGAAAAGCAAGCCTATTTGTGAAGTGTCTCGTAGTACAAAAATCCCCCTCTTAGTGCTCAAGCTAGAAGGCTAGTCTGTTAGTTGTTCAGAAGCAGTAATGCCTACCCATATATGGCTAGGGGTTAGAGAAGAACTGCAGCTGGAGCTACTGTTTGGTGATCTGACACATCCATGAAACACTAATGGATCAACTAGGGGGTGCAGAAGTACAACTGTAGATGTGTCAGATAAACATCCCAGAGGTGACAAACCATTTACCATTATGAATCCTTGTATCCTTTCCTTCTTATCTTTGTACTCACTAATGATAACTTACGTGAAATTGGAACATTTTCCATGAAATAAAAAGCTGTCTTTCTGCTGCTGTCATGATTTATGCACAAGTAGTAATTTCACAGCTATGTGGCATCTCTCATTTACTTATGTATCCTTGACATCTTTTTATTCTTAGTATTCTTCTTCACAGTCTGAGAAGCCTCAAGACTTTTGACCAATTAATTTCTTCTTTTTGCTGTACTAATTCATATTGTCCTGTGCCATGCTCCTTTATCAGTGTCCTAAATCAGAAGCAGTTCCCGAACGCGCTACAGAACTTCAGAACAGGATGTAGTATTCTCGTTTACTGTCACATTGGCAGTATTCTTGTTTATGAACTTTGAAAAAAATGTCTCTTAAATATGCTTACTATTGGGATAAAATTATTTCCCCCTCTTCTTAACTCTCTTTTAAATCTCTCTGGGTAGGTTTTTTTGTTTATTTGTTTGTTTGGTTTTTTTTTTCATTCTTCCTATATAACAATACTAACTGCAAACTTGGGAAGGAATATAGTCTTGGTAGTGGTTCCAGGCTTGCAGTCATTGACCTCATAACATTCACTACCACACAGTGTTGCTCAAAGAAGTCAAAGGACTGTTGCAGCATGCTAACTGTTTAGTGCAATGTTTTAACTCTTCTGCACATGAAATCAGCCAAATGTGTCACCATATGCATGGTTTTGAGTGATGACAACAATGCAGAATATATTTGAAGATTCACAGAAGTGTCTGGTGTTGTGAACATATTACTTAATCACTTCCTGATGTGAAATGAGGACTCAGTGCTGCTTGTTTCTTGTTAAAAAGAAGAAAAACTTGTCTAAAACAAGAGGAGACCTGGAAAACTTTTTTTCATATACTTTTTATAACCTTTTTAAAAGTTTAGATGTAAATTAGAGTTTTGTCACTAATTCATTAATCCAGATAATACAGTTGAATGTCAAGAAAACAGAGCATTCTTTCACTTCGTAAATATTGTTTGATACTGGCATTGTCAATAGTTTTAGTAAGTTTAATCAAATCATTGGAAGTAATGTAGCATGGGTAGGTGTAAAGTGGCTTGTGTAAAATTTATCTGAACAAGTGGATTTTTACTTCTGTAACATGTGCAAAAATAGTTTGCAAATGTTTTAAAGCTTTCTAAATAAATATTTTAATATTATTTCAAAATGGACAAAGTAAGGCAACGTATCTGGGTTATTTTACTTTGTTCATCCTTGTCTTTCCAATTAACGGGTTTTTATTCTGTGAGGCTCTCAAGCAGTTTTCCTTTGCTGCAGACAGAACTCCCACAGCTCAGCAGTGTGGGTGCCATGAAAAGCATCCATATAAGAAACTTCTCGTATCTGAATTCAGTTTTCAGATTCCAAACAGTTTCTATGCTGTTAGAGTAAATGTGTTTCTGTTGCAATTCTCATAGTATATAAATGAATTAGTTGCAATTCTGTCGGGGCTGGATGGTAGGCAACATGGTGTCTTATTCTCTGAGTTACTGTCTTTATTTTTTTTCTTCTTCTGTTTTAAAATCCCTAAGTGAGTTAGTATGGCAGAATCACCTCTGCGGTTAGTGGGATAGGCCGTAGGAGACTGTGACTCATTTTCTCGGATTAAATTAGTGTTATAACAACATGTGGTGTTGGGTTACTATTCAGTTGATGCGTTTTCTCAGTTTAAAAACAGGGCAGAAAGGAGGTGTTGCAGCTGCGTTGCTGGAATTGCCATTTTTCTTTGCCATCTTATTTGCTTTCTCCAGGCTCCCTCAGTTCAATTTTACAGTGCTGTTGCAGCAAGTGTTTTGAAGCTGGATTGGGCTCAGCTGCACTTTCTGTGTTGCTAAGTGTCTGCCCTTGGAAAGCCAGTTTATTGGAGCAGTCCTGTGCTAGAGAAGTGTTTCACACCTGTTTTCTTCTCAGTCTCTGTAGTCTGGTGAAGTTGTCATATATTTTAAACATTGTTGGATGCAGTAGACACTTCTATATTTTGTGGTTTCCATCAGTATCTTCCTTTGTAGTGTCAGGAGAAATTAAAGCTGCTATTCTGTGGGTGTAGTGAAGCTGAAAACACCTGAGTAGTGTTTTGGGCAGTGTGTCAACTTCAGGTTCAGTGAATAGGACCACATACCATTTTAATAACTTGCGAAATATCCAAAGAAAGAGGCAAGAGCTGAAGAGCTAAAAACACAATCCGTATGTTGCACTTGTACATATAGCTGGTGTTAGGATGTTTTAACGCTCTTGAAATAGCTGTTTTTCTTTTGGATGTTGCCTCAGGATTTCTTCCATTCTCCTTCATTTGTATAAGGAGAAGCCCATCACAATGCACATGCTTTTGCCTTCTGTGTTGCGTATTATGCTTGTTGGAAGTTTTGGAGTAAATACCTTTCTTTAGACAAATTCCTCAGTTGCTTCCTTGACAACAGTGCCATTGTTTTTACAACCCATTAACAACTTCATTTTAATAAAACAAAATGTGGTATTGGCTAGTTGAATTCATGTCACTGTAATCCTTCACCTAGTAAAATGTTGGATTTAAGCAGTGAAACCTCTACATTTGACTGTATGGAACAGCTTTGTAAAATGCTGCTGGTTGCTTATCTTTGGCAGGAGTTAATCTGCCTAAATCAACCTGTTTTCAAACTTAGACATCTAAAACCTCTCAAGTCCCAGTTCACTCTTACTGGATGTCCTAATGTGTGAGTGACAAGTGAATTAAACTGCCTCTCGATCTTATTATAATAGGTAATGGCTCAAAAGAAGGAGTTGCTCTTAAGAGTGCTCAGTGAGAACGTAAGAATGGCCACACTGTGTTAGATGATTGGCTACTTGCTTTAACAGTAGTTGTTTGTGAGGCCTGGAGAAAAAGAGTAAATCCAGACTAAGTGAATGTTGGTGTGTTGCTGAGAAGTCCCCAGCTGTCTGCAGCTCAGGGATATTCCTTAAGCAGGGTGGATACCCATTTATTCAGCAATCCTAAATAGGTCTGTCATCCAGGATTTTATCCTCTTTCCCCTTGAGCCTGTGTAAGATTTTTTTCATCCACTGTGTTCACTAACAAGGTGGTCCACTGCCTGTTGTGTGAAGAACTACTTTTTTGTTTGTTCTGAATCTGATTTCCACCACTTTCTCTTGATTCCTTCTAGTACTTCTATTAGAAAAGACAACGAACCATCAGTTCCTAGGTGTTCTTCTCATGACACTCAATCATCTCTTTTCCAGGTTGGAAATGTTTGACTTACTCAGATGGAAGCTGTTCCATATGCTTGATCCTTTTTGCCCTTCTCTGAAGCTTTTACAGCTCTAGTATATACAGATGAGGGTAAGGGAATTGTATGCAACAGCAGGCAAAGCATAGATTTCTGTGTGGGTATAGGGTTGATTTCTGTTTTGTTCTCTCTTGCCTAACAATTTCTAAGCTTTGATTACTTTTTTTACTATTGCTGATCACTGGAATAACTTTTTCCTAAAACTCTCATATACTGCTCTTGCCCTTTTCCAGATCTTCTCTGGGTGTTATAAACAGCCCAGACTGAGGTGTTCCACCGGAATGATCATCTGTGAAAACTGGCTTTTCTTGTTCCCAATGTTATGTATTCAGTCACTTACTTACCTAGGTAAAGATCTCTCCTCTTGACTGTCTTGCCTAGTTTGCCTTCAGAGCTTTTGAAGGCCTTTCTCAAAAGCTTTTTATGAATTAATTTCATGGAAAAGTAATGGTTAGAGTCCAGCATAACATATTCTTCACCAGCATGCTGCAGCTATTACTTTTAGAGGTATAAAACCAACTATATGTTTGTGTACACATGCAAAAATCAAACAGCCAATTACCATCTCGTTAGTCATGTGGAGCATTCTCAACTACTGACAAAATAACCTGGCCTTCCAAGGTCATAGGGTACCAGCTGTACAAATAGGCAACAAATGTGCACAAAGCCCATTTGAAATCAGAATTACTGAATATCAGGATACCTTATGAAATGTCTATCTGCATATTCAGAAGCTCTCATACCTGGGATGTAAGGATCTACCTTGCCAGAGTAAGATTTCAATGAAGAAGGAGTAGGTGTCAAGCCTATAGAATTTATGGGAATAATTAAATTGACATCATTGTGGTCTGTTAGTTTGGAGGGTGTTTGTTTGTTGGAGTTGAAGAAAGAGCCAAAGGATAAATGAGCACTGTCAAATGCAGACTACTAAAAATAAAATGAGATGATTTTGCAGAGGCATTTGTTCCACAGGAGATAGCTGATGGAGGGCAGAGCTCAGCTGATGATGAAAGCTGCTGTGACAAATGACTGCAGTATTAACACAGTCTTGGTTAGTCAAGACATTCTTCTTTTATTTAGCAGATTGTTAGTGTTTAATTACTTTTGTAGATTTTATCTGTAATAAAAAAAAAAAAGTGTAAGACCAAAACCAGAATGGTCATTGAGCTGTTTTTATTCTCTGGCCTTTGTATAAAATAATGCATACAATTAATAAATATGTTGGTGGGAATTAAGGGTACAGATTGTAGCAAAACTGTGCTATAATCTTAATGGGAAGCAGGATTTATAATCATAATGGAAAATAGGATTGGTTTACAAGATATCAAAGATATGTAGTTCAAACTCTCATAAAACAGGCCAGATATGAAAGTTATTTAATAGAAACCTTCATAAAATGAACCATGTCAATTTTCAGCATTAGACTTCTCACGTAACAAGTATTTTTGCAGTAACACTGCAGAATAGAAGAGAATTGTCATGGTTTACTATTGGTTGGAATGTTTGGATGTCAGTGTCTGATGAAATTTACATCACATTATAAATGGCTTCTTAAGAAGCTTAATATAGTAGTTACTGAGATTATGTTACTCCGGTTCTGTTAGATTACTCCTTGCTGTACAACTATTCAGGTATAGCCTGTGTGCACTGAGGTGGGAAACTTGTCTTGATGGCACTGTGTGAAGTGTGCTTTTAAAAATAAGCCCCTTAAAGGTGTCAATGTTTTGATCATGTTTTTCCCTGCAAAAAGAAATCACAAGAAGCTTTGCCTCCCTGAATGAAATGTATTGTGATAGAGCACTAGTTCAAGAGCTAACTGACTTTTATTCAAGTTATATTTTGGGCTTGCTTTTGATATCACTTGCTAAAATCATCAAAGGACGTGAACAATAGGCTTATGCATTCACTGGGAAGCATTAAACCAATTTAAGCCAAAATTTGCAAATGTGACTCATACTTTTCTGTGCTTAACTGGAGATGCTGGGGAAAAAAATCTGGTTTTAGTTATGCTACTGCCTTTACATTGCAGAAGGCAGGCCTGCCTAAGAGTGACTGTTGTTAGGACAGACTGTACTGTGCTGCAGATATATGCAGAGGTTTGCATGGCACTGTCCTTATACGATTCAGTTTTCTTGCTTCTGCCACAATGAAAACAATAACTTTGGTATTTGAGACCTTCAAATGGTCATTTTTACTGAAATACTGAAACTAATAAGGTTACTGTAGCTGTAGTAGTTCAGTGTTTTGGTGGGGGTTTTTTTATTATTCTGATATGGAGTTGCATGTGAAAATTGTAAAATTACTTTGCATCTACAGCACAGCTTAGAGTACTTTTGAATATACAGTTTTGGGGGTTTTTTTAGTGATGAATCAGTAACTCCTCAGGAGTAGTACTATCTGTCCTTTTTCCTTGTGTCTTAAATTATGTTTGTGCATCTAAGCAGAAATTTTGGGAAAACACAATACACTGACTATCAAAACATGAATTGGATTTGCTGCAGGTTCAGCCAAGAATGTAACTTGTTAGCAATGAATGCTTATATTGTTTTTTGTTTTGACTAGGAGTGAAGATCCTATGCCTTGTTACAACCAAGAAAATTACTTTGTTCTTGCTGGGTTACTCCCCCCAAAAACGTGCACTATACCAACAGGAAAAAATATCACATCTAAAGATACTAAGAGAGTGGTATCTTTTTGTATTAATAATGCAATGCAACAAGTGCATGGCATATATGATTGATTTGGTAAGCTCTTAGGGACTGTGTAATCATCTATCACTGTCTGACACTGTGGCATTCTAAAAGAATTTGCTAGCACTAATATGTGAGAATTAAGTACTGCGCATAAAATTGTATATTCTGCTGCTCAGATTTTCTTTTATTTCTTCTCCTTTCTTTAACTATATATTCCCTTAAACTATGAATGATAGGTGACCTCTTCATTTTAAAGAATTCATTTTAGTAACATGGTAAATGCTTAAAATCCAATATTTAGGTAGATTTCATTGAGCAGATGAATTACTGCAGGCTCATTTATCAGTGTCAAGGGTCGAGGGACCGAGGTACCCACTCCTCGATTTAACTTAGCGGACCCCTTTGTCTTGTTAGAGACAGAAAGGGTTTTAATAGGGGAAGGAAGAAATTCACACCTCGGTCTACATTCAGAAAAAACTGAAACAAACTTTTAATAAACAATAAATTCATACATAATTATACCCTATAAATACATATATATATATATGCATATAGTTACAAACCGAAGGGAAAAAAACTGAGGGAAAAGAAAAAAAGAAAAGTAGTGAAGGTTTACACAAGCTGTTCTTTTTCCAAGGCCGGTGCTCTGGGCAAGCAGCCAACAACAAGATAAAAGTCGGAGACCTTGCAGCTCCGCTGTCCCGGCGAGGAGCAGAATTCTTCTCGCGCCGGGAAAGGGGGGGCAGTGTGATTTTAAGCAGAGCGGAAAAAAAAGACTCTCGGCACGACACAGAGTTCAGGGAGTTCGAATATTCTCACCCGATTTCCAGACGGGACGGCAACTTTTAATAAACAATAAACCCACACGACTATACTCTATTTTATATATATATGCATATAGTTACAAACTGAGGGACATAAAAAAACGAAGAAGTGAAGGTTTACACAAATTGTTCCTTTTCAAGGTTAGAAGTCTGGGCAGGCAGCCAAGTGACGAGATAAGAGTGCAAAAACCTTGGTTCGCCTTGCTGTCCCAGCGAGGAGCAGAAAGGTTCTTTCGCCGCGGCAGACTGCTTCGCGGCAGAAGGTGGAGCGAGGGGAACCCCGCATGCCCTGCAGATTATCCCGCAGGAGAGCTCAGCTCTCAGCTCGACGAAAACGGCTAAGAGAGCTCAGTTATCACTCCCAATTCTAGACAAAAACTCACGGCAAGCGACAGTTCACAGTCTTTGATTTCCTCAGGCGATCCGGAGGTGTGGTGCTCAGGCGTCAGCTTGTTCTCAGGCTGCTCTCGGCCTGGCTCAGTAGCCAGCAGTCTGGGGGGAGTCCTCCCTGGTGCAGGGGCGGAAGTCCGAGAGAGACACTCCCTTCGGCCTGCTGCTTTTATAACCTTGACACGTAACATTGCACCTGACTCTCTTAACCAATTAAATGCGGAATTATCGTATTTGCGTGAAATAATTCTATTCGTCCATTACTCAAAACAAGGAAGTTTCAGCTCAAACCGGGACAATCAGTGATTGACATTATGTGACATTCTCTCTGGGAATTTATATAGAACTTTTTCAGAAGAATCATGTAATGAGCCTCTTAATCATATTTCATGTAGTTGGTATTGATGAATTTGTTTTTCAGTGTGCAAGAGACTCCAGAGGACATGGCTGATGATTGATTTAGGATAGACAGGCTCAACATAGGAGGAAAGCAAAGCAGTATACAACATGATGGTTATGAGAAGAACAAGCCAGATTTTTTACACGCAGTAAGGAAGCATTCACATGTTAAACTGGTTATTTGGATAAGTATACATTACATATCTAGGACATAGTTGATATTTGATGTGGACATTGCCATCTGTGAAAGAAGTACTTTGACTCCTATTAATACATTATGAATATTTTTTTTTTGTCTTGCAAAAAGAAATAATGCTGCTTACCTAATGAAGGATTAGAACATGGAAGTTAAGAAAACCTAAAGATTAATTCAGAAGTAATACAGCAAAGGGCATTAAATAGATGATGATTAATTTGTTACATTCACGTAACAACATGTTACATGAACAGTGAATTGCTGTTTTTAGTACAAACTGTAAAGGAGAATGCTTTGGCCTGAAAGAGTTTATAGTTCACATAGATATGATAGTCAGGACCGGATACTTGACAAGTTTGAGTGACCTACATCCAGATAGGCTTAGGTCCTAAATCAGAAAAAATGCATGACTGAGCTGTTGCGTTGATGCCAGTAGGATTTCTCACAAGCTTAAAATTATACATGCAATACAAAAATCTTGAGATATCACATTATAACTGAGTTCTCTGAGCAGTGTAGGAAGGTGATCCAAGATCTCTGATGTGTTTGTTTACAATCAACTTTCTGTAAAGAAAAAGATGTGGAACAGGCAGATATATTAGTAAGTGCATATACTGTGGAAAGTGAGTTTGCAAAAAAACACTGCACTTAATGAAGATGCCTGTGTTTTAAAATAATGTTAGAGCTCAAGCAATATCATTTTGGAATTGTGGAGACAGAAATTTGAGATGACTGTTCTACTCTTCTAAAACAATGTTAGATGGTCTTAGTTACTTTAAAAAATTTAGTGCAAGAAGATAAATAGCTAAGGAAAACCTTGGGGATTTAATTGATCAGTTTAGCAATTAGTTTGCTAGATAGAATAGATGTTCACTCACTTTCAAAATTATTGTTGTGGGGGTTTTTCAGCAATAAGTTTTATTGTGGTTTTGGTTTTTATAGCTTTAAGTCTTGGTTTCTTCAGTCATGTTTCTGAATTGGGTGGAAGAAAGCTAGTTAAATAGTTAGTGTGACTATCAAACAACCTGGGGTTTGTGTATTAATTTTTTTCCTACAGAGCTCAGCCTCAGTAATAAGAGGCTGGGTGGGATGTCATCCTTATAGTTTAATTTATGGTAAGACTGATAAGAATTTTTTCCCATAACATTTTACTAGTGTGCTTACAATGTAGTTGATAATTAGTCAGAAAAGTAGGAGTGATTTTTTTTTTTTTTTTTTTTTTTTTTTTATCGCAGAGCTCTATATTGACTCAGATGAGAAAAGCTCAATGGCACATGAGCTAACTTGCTATTATTTCATCTTGACTCCCTGGGTGTTTATCTTTTTGAGTGTGGTACAATGAAAGGAACTACAAGAATGCTAGTTCATGCTGTGCCAACTTTCCACTCTCCCTATCTGGTGGTGATTGTGAGGAGGTGCAGCAAATGTTTATGCACTTTACAGTAGACAATGTGTTGGATTTCTGGGCAGCCACACTAGAACAACAGCTGAAGGTAAAGGCAGACTCTTGCACATCAGTTGCAAAAGCCTTCCACTGCCAGTTAGTGTCGAGGATGAAAGGTGACAGGGGAAGCTGGGTGGGAGGTGGACTGAGTTGAGGTATCTGCATAGTGTTGTGCAAAACCCTATGAACATCACATGAATGCAGCTTTTAATGGAGGTGATTCAAAAGCATCCCAGGACTTGTGCTTGCTATCTACTGCTAAGTCTGTGATTGAACAAGAATATGTGTAGGTCAGAGCTCTGTTGGGCTGGTCCAAATGTTTGTTTTGTGTTGTAGTGGACTTGAAACTAGGGCTGCTGGTGGTTCTCAAACCAATGTTTGAGAACACGGAGGAAATTTGTGTATATTGCTCTTTGGGTTACTGAAGATTGTGGTAGTAAGCTCAGCTTACTTTCTGGTTTTGGAAAGCTTAGATTTCTTTTGAAAGTCACATTTAGAGTTGAATCAAATGTATAGTGATGAATGTCTCTTCACAGTCTTGCTGAGCAAATATCATGAGAGATTTTCAAGGTAATTGCTATGTACTGGAACCATGTACTTTAGTCCTAGAAGAGCCACGGTATTTCTTGAAGGTGGTAATTTAAATGGTTATTTGCTCATCTCCCATTTGGAACATACCAGAAAAGTTGGTTAGGGCCTAATGTAGCTGGAGGAAGGGGTAAGCGTTAGAAGGTCAAGACAGGCAAACTGAACGTATTTTGTGTGGATTCAGCCTCTCCTAATTGGCAGTCTGTAAGTCTTGTTTAAAAGACCCTAAGGCTTTTAAACTAGAAATTATGTTTCTTTCATTTCTCAGAACTGATGTAAACTCTGGATCTTACAGTGATTTGTCACAGGAAACAAACTTACGGGTACAAACATTTCTCAGTTTATTATTGTTGTCATTGTTTGTAGCTTTGATTCCAGAAATCCTTAGCTTCAGAAGTTGTTCTATTCTCCTAAAATGAATACACTAAAAGGACACAGTTCATTCTTATGTCTTCAAGTTTCTTCAGTTCACTCAACCCTTTACTCTTGGGGTTAAAGTTTTCACCTGTTTTAGGCATCCAGTCTAATCTAAGTGTTTAGGCTTCCTCTACCATTAGAGTTGAAAAGATACTTCATCCACCAAGTTCTGTAAGCTGGGGTCTAAACATGCCTATTTCTATTTGTTGATTATCAGAAAATGGTTTAACTTACTTTTGTTAGACAGCTACTTCAGATACTGTTATTACAGTAGGTCCTGGTAACAATTTCCTCTCCTTTTCTCTCAAGTTTTCAGGTATTTTTACCAATTCCGCTTCTATCCAATATTTACCCAATGTATCATATTATTGTTCATTTAATGACTTTTATTAAACAGGTTAACACAGATTTCAATTAGAATCCAGTGGTTACCTCAATGGTCTAATATATATATGTGTGTGTGTGTGTGTGTGTATATATATTTCATCTCCAGCAGAAAGCTTATAAAAGCCCAGTAATGAGAATTCCAGTTTGTTTCCCCAGGTCACAGCAATAAGTTATTAACTTATAATTATGGTCACTGTATTTCTTTTTAACAGCATAATGATTTGTTCTTACTCATTTACCCATCTCCTGAGGCTGCATGTTTTGATTCTATTACTTGCTTTTAAAATGCCACTAAGTTGCATGGAATTCACTGAAAGAGTTTACTTGTGAAAAATATTGTACAATTTGGCTGTTTTGGATGATTAGCTGTTTGCTATGCCTGACATGGCTGTAAGAATGATGTTTACAAATGAGGACAAGCTCATTGCTCTCATGGATATGTAACATCTGTCTAAGTAAGAAAATGACTCAAAGGCAAGGAGCAATTTTGTACCTCACCATTGCAGCAGCAAGCAATTTGTATTTTGGGGATTTTGAATATTATCTTGTATTTCTGTGACCCTGGTGTCTGCCGTTAATGTTGTATGTTGTGCAGGAATCTGTACATGTTAACTGCGGTGCTGCCTGAATGGTAAAATCAATTTATCTAGAAATTTTTTTGTCTCATTTATACTTTACAGTAACACATTCTGATTTGGTGGTATTTTACAAACGTCTTCCATTTTGCTTTTGAAAGCTAAGCAGCAGCAGAAGCTGAGCGTGGAAAGTTAGACCCAATGACTGTGCTAAGTATTTTTTACTCGGGCTATTCTGCCCAGTTACATCAGACGTGATCATACCCGAGCCTACTCATGCTGTTGTTGTGTGTCATTCAGTTTGGAACTCTTGTATTTTGTGTTTGTTTGTAGAAGAAACTGTTTTATAAAGGTGCTGCTGAGTGCAAAGTAGTGAAACTGCTTGCAAGTGTGCTGCATGTTCAATACCCACCAACTTGCCATGTTACTTTCAAGTCAAATTTTCGAGAGTCTTTTGAGACAACTAAGAGTTGTTCCATGGTTTGAGTATTTTTAGCCAAGGATTGTATGCTTTATTTTCTTTTTCCTTTGGGGATAGTTCTCTAGCTCTGTTTCTGTTTCAGGCCAAGATTAGAAGAATTGATTCCTCCCTTTCTCCTCTTTTTACAGCTAATGAAGTGTCTGCCTATTCCACAAAGTTGAGGCCATCCTAATTTGTAGCTTCTTAAACAAATTAGAGCTCAGGTGGAATTCCACAAATAGACTATGCCTTTGTGACAGGATGTTGAAACTTGAATTTTCAAGCAGTTGCCACAGAATGGCAAGCAGATTCTGTTTTCTTTTGAGGAATTGACTAGAACAGCAGAATTTAAACAATCACTTTATTTCCCACAATGTTGGCTCCTTGACTGTTGGATAACAGAACAAGATTTGGTTATTTAAAGGAACTGGGAGATAGGTCCTCTCACCAGTGGGTTTTCTTATAAAAGGGATCTTTGGTTAACATATTGGCAACTTGTACTGCCCCCTTTCATAAAGGTCTTGGAAGAGAAATTAGACATTTTCAAAGAGATTTGATTTTGTCCAAGCGGAAGTAGTTTAAAATAAAGTATGATATATCAGCATTGTTCAATTAAATTAATACCTAAAATAATTGGCATTTCATGCTTAACCAAATTTGGTAACTTTCCTGATAAGTTTGTCTTTGAATACTGCATTTGTCTAAATATTTTATATTTAATTGTTTTTTCTCATCTGTCACTTGTACGTCCACCTGAGATCTTTATATTATTGCCTTATTTTTAATGTACCCAAGGGAAAAACAAACTAGGCAACTAGCCGTGCTTTAAAAACTGACTGATGGATCTATTTAAGCTTACAAAATCTCAGAGCGTTTTCAGAGATGCATCTGAAATTGGAGTTTGACAGTCCAGCCATAACTCATTCTCCAGGTATTGGTGAAGTCTTAAACCAGAATTTAATGATACATATGTTTCTGCAGATAAAACTACAATATTCAAGTACAGCAATGCAAATTAAAGTCTGAGTTTGAGCTCAATTTCTGCCCATAATTGAACAGATTTTTTTTTTCTTCGTGCTGGATTAAATGTTTAAACTTCGTGAGAAGCAAATTGGCCTGCTGGTGAAGGCAATGTGGATCACTGAGCAGTACTTGGTTTTTCTGAAGGCCATTGCAGCCCTTATCTTTTGATCCAATTCTCTGGCCTTGCACCATGGCAAAACAAGTCTAATTCTTATGCAGCTGTAGTTTTGATACTTGGAATCAAAAACTTCCACAGAATACTCGGAGGATAGTATGAGAGAAAATGAACTCCGTATCGCAGATGTCCCGCAAAGCCACAGTCCCATGGCTTATTGGCAGCTACAGTTTTGATGACCCACTACACTATTAGACTGTGTCTGTACTAGTCAGTAAGATGGATAAGGGCTTGTTTCCTGGCCCTAAAAGTGACTGGCACAGCATGACTCATGTCCATATGGATCAAAGTTTTCCCCTCTACACACAGGCTGGCTTTATCCATGCTGTCTGTTTGGAACAGCCATGGCTTGAGTTACCCCTTGAACCATAGCCTGGGCATTGCCTAGGACAGTGCTAGTTGACAGTGACTGAGTTAGTGGCCTGATCCTGCTGATTTTACTAAGTTAGGTGTAGTAATAAACCCTGTGTAACAACTGCACTGGAGTCTCTGTGATACGATAAATAGTCTCCTAAAGGTAAATTTAGTAAGTCTATGAAGATCTGGTAGAGTTTTTCTTTGTAGAAGTGATTAATGGTCTACAGACAAGGTTCAGTTAAGTGTTGCTTTGTATCTGTTAGCTTAACCCATTGTGTGGGTCATCAGCCCTTGATCAGAATAGGAACTATTAGTAACCATGCTGTCTTTTGATGGTTCCTATGTACATGTAAGGAGTGTACAGATAGTTGCTGTAGCACAGTCAGAGAAAGCAAAGCATGCAGGATCTTCTGACACTGAGCGTTTCCAGCCTTTCTGCAGGCAGTGACAGAATTGAGAGTACAGAAAGCGTACAAATCTACCCCTGTGTAGACAGGTGTTGTTTTGAGACTACTCTCTTTGTTGAGGAAGTGCTTTCTGAAAGGAATATTATCCAGTTTATGTAGTAATGAATTTCTGAGAATAAAAGCTTGTCTCTTCCAGACAAAAACTGCAAGTCTGCTTTTGCAAAGAGCAGGAAGCTGATGGGTACGTTACAGCTCCTGGCAAGCCCTGAAGCCTCACAGTAGCTATTTGAGCTCGTTTGATACATCTAAATGACGATGAGATGTCCAATTCTGATTACATTTTCTACAGAACTAGAAAAGTGTCTGAACTGATTTTTTTTTCTATCTAGGTGTATTTCATGGCTGTATCTTACTATATTTGTTTGATAAACATTTTAAAGTATTTGACGCTTCATTTCTATTACTGGTTTGGAAGAAACACTGATGTCACTGTATTGAAATAGAAATTGCAAAAATACAAGGAGTGACTGTGATAAATGTCATTCTTGCTTATACTGGATGATTTCCAGGCAACAGATTTCTGTCAAATTATGCTGTTTTAAGGATGAAAATACTAACACTTTCAGAAGAAATTACTTATTTGCAGAAAATACTCAGTTCTTGTAAGAATTCTTCTGGGTCTAGATGGATGGCTATGAGCTAAACTGTTAGAGGGGGTAGGGCTTATTTTTTCCTTTAAATTCATCAGTGCTTGGTGTACAAGTTGCACATATGAAATCCAGTGTGCTTGTTGACTGCCTCAGCTTCTGCAGGTATCAGCCAGAGTAGAGACAGAAGTAGCAGAGGGTGTGCTCATAAAAAGAGCTTCTTTACTAGTGTTCTCCAAGGTAAAGTTCAGTAGCCTCCGTAGAGGCATTTAGTTTGGCACCAAAACCTACTGGGGATAAGTTTAGACTCCATTTAGCAATGACAGATGGTAGAACTGTTCAGTTTATTTGTTCGCAGTTTACTGTCTGAAGACTGTGAGTGGTATATTTTGTTAAAAAACGTGTGGGAGAGTGACAAAGAATGGGACTGATAAGAGAAGGGGAGGAGTGGTAAGTAGGGGAACTGCAGCAGGAGTGTAAGCTGGGGAGGAAGAGTAAGGCGCATAGACAAGAGTCTAGGTTTAACACAGAAGGGAATAAAAAGATACCTACAGGGATCCAGAGAATGAGTAGGGTTGCTTCAGTCTAGGGAGGCACTGGAGACTGATCTGGAAAATAAAACAACGAAGGGGACAGTGGTGCTCCTCAGCGTTGTTTTCATAGCACCTTGCCACCCTTCAGTTTGGGTTTGTGATCTAAGAAACTGAAGCAGTCACAAGTAAGGAGAGGTGGTAAGTTTAGGTGAATACATCTCCATCCTTCCTCCTCATTCAGTAATGTGTTATATTGTTCACGTTCCAGACTGAGATGCTTATTTGGAAAGGATTGTTTATACAAGACGGTGTGTTAACTGCCCCTACTTCTCAAGCAAGTTACTGTATATGGCTTATTGTTCCTTCCTACATGTAATGATACTGTAGATAAGTATTATTTCTAGTGGTGCTTGTGTAGATTATTTTTTTTCAGAGTTCAGTTCTTTATCTTTTCTTATTGACTAATACCTTATTGTGTGACTATTCCCATTGATTTTACCTTAATTACTTAGTTAAGAATTATATATGCATGAGCCAAAGGGATTTGCTTCAGTTTTTCCAGAATACATTTTTGTACTACTTTATGGATAAAAAGATTCAATTGCAAGATGGATTGCTATGGGGTTAGTACTTACTGAAAACTTGTTATAGATCTCATTCAAACTCTCAAGTCTGTTGCTTATTTAGAATTATTATCCAAGGAAAAACAAAGCTTAGTGAAGGTAGAAAAATGAACCCTCTTCCTCATGGACTTTCACTGGGCATTGTTTTGAACGGTTAATAATATTTCTTTTCTTTCCATAGGCAATGTTCAGTCTCTGCATGGTTGAAAGTGAAGCTGATGAAGTGAATTTGCATGGTGTCACAAGCCTTGGTTTGAAACAAGCCCTGGATTTTGCATATACTGGACAGGTATTGTACAGCTCTTCAAATTAAGAGACAGAAATGAAAGTATTCTGCAATAAAAACTGAAGATGATCTTTACAGAGGTACTAGAAACCCTTTTTCTTATGCACTGCCCAGTACAAGGTCTTTTGATTTAACAGATCTTACTTTTCATACATGTTTGGGTTTTGATTTTTTTTTCTTTAGAGGGATTTTCTAATAAAGACAGTGTTTATGTGCATTGTCGCCAGGTAGTGAACCATGCAGGGTTTATATGTCCCTTTTAAGGTGACTTGGCTTTTCAAGAAAATTTAATGGAAGTTGATTCTGCATGCTAAACTAAATGTAAAGAAAGGTGTTTTCCTAAAAATAAATATTTAGAAACTCTGCTGTGTTTGACAAATTATATAATTGAGGGGAGAAGTTGTTTCTTACTCTCTGGACAATGCAGTCCAAAGATCTTTTTAAATGCTTATAGGGACTATACATCTTTACTGTAGCACATCTTATGATAGCAGGTTATGTGTCACATTACTCTGCATTTTCTGAAGCAACGTAATGCTCCTCTTCCCTCTGCCCCCTGCCAAAAAAAAAAAAAAGTATATGACCTGCCATATCTCTGCACTGCATGCTTGGACAGCATTGCTGTATATCTCCCCTCACCCCACCCCCAAAAAAAAAAAAAAAAAAATTATACCCCCTGCCATATCTCTGCACTGCATGCTTGGACAGCATTGCTGTATATCTTCATCTTGGTTCAGAGTTCATGGATAGTGAGCTCAGAATACCCAGCTGTTTTTGCTTTGGACCCTAAAATTCTAGATAACCAAACAAAATATTTCTGGAAATAATTGCTACAACAATTGAATCCATTGCTGTATGTGTATTTATTGGTTAATTTTGAAAAGAAAAGCTTAAATCCATATGATGTTATTACTGAAGAGTTGTTGAGTTGTGCAAGTTTCAGGCATCTGTTTCCATACTGTGGGTTGAGTGCATGGCTTTAATTTTTTTCAAAGGGAATTAAATAGAAATAAGGAAAGAAAAATTTTTACCTGTTTTACAGGAGTTATTTTTGTCACTAGTCCACACAACATTACACTTTAGCATTGGCCTTAGAAATTTCAAGTGATAATCTCTGTGTTTCTGCTGTTATGGAAAACGTAACTTACTCAAAGTAAGTAACATTGAAAGGATGGATTTGGCTTTTAGGTAAATAATCCGCCCCACATTACTTCTAGTAAATGCTCCCTAGTAAATGAAATGTGTCTTCTATCCTTCATCCTTTAGAGACTTTTGAGTCTTTAATTTTTAGGTATAATCCACTCCGAGTAAATGAGGTGGCTTCTTGAACTGACTATAGATGTGCATGTATCTACAGTCGCTCATATATATATGTAAGTGATTATAAGGCAAAGCTTCTTCCGTTGTGTCTCTCATACAGCAAAAGCTAGTTTGAAGCACAGAGAAATGAGAAGGATTCTGTAGGAGTTCTCTATTTAAAAAGATGCCTTTGAAGCGTAACTGTGTCAAATTTTCCCTTTTGTCCTTGAAATTCTCTCCTGGGACTGGGTTTAAACATATTGAGCGTTGCTTACGTACTGACTCAAGCTGACAGAATCTGGGTCAATGTTTCAAGGTAGTGAGTAGGAGTAATTCAGAAAAGCTATTAATAAATAACTGGATTACAGCATGCTTACATCAGAGAGTTCTAAAAACAGACTTGTCTTTAGTTAGGGTCTGTGAACCCTTTCTGATTTAAACAGACAATATTTCTTAGTAACCCAAAATTCATGCCAGTTACAACCTTATATTGTTCTGAAAAGAGAGGTGTCAAGATACAGTCTGAGGTGCCTCTTAAAAGTGAAAGCCATGAACTATTTTTCTTTTTTTTTTTTTTTTCATTTTAACATGATTGGCCAAAAGGTTTTTCTGAAAAATTGCTGTTTCTATAGATAACTATAGAACTGAGAACTATTTAGGGACAGTGCTGAAGGATCTATTCTAAACAGTATCTAGGCCTGAATATTCAGTATTCTTCTGCTAATTTCTTTAATATTTTGCTAAACTTGCATTCAGTATGAAGTGTAGTAACTCAAATGTAGCTTTCTGTGTGAAATAATATATTGGAGACATCTGGTGGAAATACTTAATATTGCATGATGGCAATATTTGATGCCTGCAAGTTTTGAAAGTTACCAAAATTAAGAAAGTTAACTTTTAGATTCTGACAGTGCAATATGAAATGCACCTCTGTCGTTGTCTTTTTTTTTTTAATTTGAAACATGCCTGCGGACTTAAAGTACAAACTTCAAGTTCCTGTCTACTTGGGCAGACAGTGTCTTATCGTAGTTACTGCTGGAGATATTTTGGTTTTAAGGGAAAATTAATTGTTCAAAAGAAGAAAAGATTGTTGTAAAACTCAAGTTAAATAATATAATAATTCCAACTGAATGAATCCATTACTATGGGGCTTAATCATTGAAAAGAAAATAATGTTGGTATAGAAATAAAAACTTAGAAAAGGAACTGGGTTTTGTTCTGTGCATGTAGGCTTTCAGTAATCCTCTAATAATGAAATCTTTGGTGGAAAAAGTCTTTAAGTTTCCTTTTGGCCGTAGGCATTTTACCATGTAATTCTTATATTCCGAATTCAGAGATACAGCTATTTTCCTGTCGTAGTTGATGTACCCTCCCTTTATAGATGGGCTTTAAGGTCATTCCATCTTTTACTTCACAGCTGGCAGCAGTAAGGCCAGGCCAGAGCCTCAGTGACTAGATTACTCACCCTTCCTCCTCACAGGGGCATTTTGCAAATGTCAGTTGTGCGTTGGAAGAGGGATGGATGAAGTACAGTCAGTTCAGGAACTATGTATTTTAGATTATTGATATAGATAAACAGTTCTTGGTGGAGAGTATGGAGCTCACAGTTCCCTCTGACAGAGTCTTAACCACTGTGTTAGAGAGTCATGGGCACTGTTGCCTGCTCTTTTCAACTGTTTTTTGTTGTTGTTTTTAACTCTTCTGCTAGTGAGACAGTGTCTCATTTGGAGGAGTGGGATAGCCACTAAATAGGCCAGTGTAGTTGAGTGGCGAGTCACTCATCATTACAAGGAAATGTGCTTTTCATCAGAAGAAAACCGTTGGGCATCTGAAAAGTTTCAGTGCTGAAAACAGGCTCTTAAATCCTAAGTGCTGTGACTCTAAGTGGTTTGAACAGAAATTTTGAGGCTACTCATTTTAAATGAGGCTCTTGCAGTCCTCCTCAAATATATGTCTAGCAAACTACATCATTTATGTCGATCTCATATACATAGGTAAAATCTAAGTCATGCCATCATTTGAATCAGCTGACAGGCACAATGGTATAGTTTCAAGAAAGAATTGTGCAAGAAGACTGGATTAAATTTGCAGTAGACGATTATGATAATTCAACAAAAATATAAATACACAGTTGGAGTCCTATGCAAGTCAGTGAAGCATTTCACAGTATGCATGTTTTTTTTCCGTAATTATGTTCTTTAGTGTATAGTAATAGAAATATTTTACATTGAGATTAGAATTTTATTTGAAGACCTCAAAACACATGACAACAGCAAGTAATCACTGTCTAGCCTTTGTTGCATCATAGACAGGAAATTATTTTGTGAGAAAGTAACTTCCAAAAACAACACAACAAACCAACAGCTTCGTTTAGGGCTTAATATCAAGTTCTCCTGACCAAGTCTTGTTTTCCTAGCTGGGTGCTCACTCTCTCTCCTCTTTTTCTGAAACAATATTTTGTTTCTGTGCTGATAGAAATAAAGTTGTCATCTTAAAGTTGTAAAAATATTCTGAATTACAAAAGCTGAAAAGAACGAATCAGTGAGGCAGCCCTTCTATATGAGAGAGTTTGTTCAGCTCTTTCTCCAAAATCAAATTTTGGGGGAGCTCCTGAGCTGGTATCTTCTTAGCCCAAGATTAACACAGCCTTACACCCTGTCTGTAAAATCTTTAAATGTTTCCTTTTCTCGAAGTTGCATTTATAATGATTGGAAAATATGCTTCGAACTTTTGTTTCTTAACGTATTTAACAGATTTTCTTTTCCTCACAAAATGCTAGCATAGCAGCAATCTTTAATAAAGGTAATATCAGTATATTATTCCAGTTACAAATCTGGAACTTGATGGTACTTTCACATCTATTGTTATTTCATGTGCTTGGGTTGCTCTCAAGATTACTTCAACGCATGATCAATTTGAGTTCTGTTTAACTACTGCCTTCATTTACTAATTTTCCCTTGTATTCAGTTAGTTTAAAAACTGTTGTCCTATAACAGCTATTATCACTTTAGCAAACTGGTTTCGTGATTTTTTTCAAATTCATTCATATTTATTCAAATTCATATAAACCCATGGTTAGTTAAAGTATTATTTTACAGCTCCTTTGTGAAATTGTTCTTTCAACTTAGTATTTTCTTCAACAAAAAAAAATGAAAGATAGTAATGAAAGAGTAGAAATAAATATTTTTAAGTCCCACTATTTCTTTTGATAGTTGCTTTGAGTCCTTTGTAGAATCTTGGCTTTTGTCTCCCTTTTTTCTAGCGAACAAGCAGTATTTAGTCCGGCATTTTCAGTTAAGACCAGGGAAAGACGGCTGTCAATACCTTAGCACCTCTGAGTCTGTTAATCCTTTCTAGTTCGCTTGTGGATGAGGTGTATTGCAAAGCCATATTGTGATGGTTGATTTTCTTGACTAAGTGACCTTCTGCATCCTGTGTGTAGCAGCTCCTCTGGTTGCCTTCACTGGTCATAGGGAATCACTGGGTTTGGTTAAACTGCCAGGTATGCCTAGCAAAAATGATTTCAACTATCCTTGTTCTTTTCCACCAGGGATGACATGCCAAGGCCATGGAAAACCAATTACAGAAGGACTATGTCTTGCTGTAACTGCTTAACATCATTTTCCAATAAAATTTAAAAGCTAGAATTATAGACTTGATACTTAGTTTTAGACATTTCCTGTCTTCTGTCATGAGGATAATCTTGTTTCTGTGCCTAGAAGTATATTACAGCTACTAGTGTTAGCTTCACAGTTCAGCTCCAGATTTCCCAGAAGGCTTAGGGTAATACAGAGATTAATTAATTCAGTTTATGCAGTTTATTGCAGAGAAAGTTAAACATTTCGTGTTATTTGGTCTGGATAGGTATCAAGCTATGGGACAAGACAGCTTTTCTAGAGCTGACAGTGATCAAAGCAATGAAACATCTTCCCAAGTTCACAAAAAAGTGAATTTGCTTGGAATCTTAGTTATAATAATGATATTCACTTATCATGGGTGAAGGAGACCTTTGAGGTCATTGAGTCCAAGTCACCACTAAGCCATATCCTTCTGCACCACATCTACATATCATTTGAATACCTTCAGGGATGGTGACTCCACCACTTCTGGGCAGCCTGTTCCAATGCTTGACAACACTTTTGGTGAAGAAATTTTTCCTAATATGCAACCTAAACCTTCACGGGCACAACTTGAGGCCATTTCCTTTTGTCCTATTGCTTGTTACTTGGGAGAAGAGACCAACCCCCACCTCGCCACCTCCTTTCAGGTAGTTGTAAAGGGCGATAAGGTCTCCCCTCAGCCTCTTCAAGCTGAACAACCCCAGTTCCCTCAACCACTCCTCATAAGATTTGTTCTCTAGACCCTTCACCAGCTTTGTTACCCTTCTCTGGACATGCTCCAGCACCTCAATATCCTTTTTGTATGAAACATCTTCCCAAGTTCACAAAAAAGTGAATTTGCTTGGAATCTTAGTTATAATAATGATATTCACTTATCATGGGTGAAGGAGACCTTTGAGGTCATTGAGTCCAAGTCACCACTAAGCCATATCCTTCTGCACCACATCTACATATCATTTGAATACCTTCAGGGATGGTGACTCCACCACTTCTGGGCAGCCTGTTCCAATGCTTGACAACACTTTTGGTGAAGAAATTTTTCCTAATATGCAACCTAAACCTTCACGGGCACAACTTGAGGCCATTTCCTTTTGTCCTATTGCTTGTTACTTGGGAGAAGAGACCAACCCCCACCTCGCCACCTCCTTTCAGGTAGTTGTAAAGGGCGATAAGGTCTCCCCTCAGCCTCTTCAAGCTGAACAACCCCAGTTCCCTCAACCACTCCTCATAAGATTTGTTCTCTAGACCCTTCACCAGCTTTGTTACCCTTCTCTGGACATGCTCCAGCACCTCAATATCCTTTTTGTAGTGAGGGGCACAAAACTGAACACAGTATTCAATGCACGGTCTCACCAGTACTCAGTATAGAGGTACAATCTCTTCCCTACTCCTGCTAGCCATGATATGGCTCATACAAGCCAGGATGTCTTTGGCCTTTTTGGTCGCCTGGGCACACTGCTGGCATGTGTTCAACCGGTTGTCAGTCAAGACCACCAGGCCAGGTCCTTTTCTGCTGGGCAGCTTCCCAGCCACTCTTCCCCAAGCATTGCATGAGGTTATTGTGACCCAAGTGCAGGACCTAGCGCTTGGCCTTGTTGAACCTCATACCAATGGCCTCAGCCCATTGATAATGGTTCTTCATATTGGTATGAAGCTGCATCAGGGGAAGTTCAGGCTGGACATAGGAAAAGGTTCTTCACTGAGAGGGTGGTTGATGACTAGAAGAGGCTCTCCAGGGAAATGTGTGCAGTATCAAGCCTGTCAAAGTTTGAGGAGCATCTGGACAGTGCTCTTATACATATGGTTTAGTTTTAGGTAGCCTTGTGAGGAGCAGGGAGTTGGACTTGCTGCTTTCCAACTCAAGTTACTCTGTTTCTGTGATTTATATGCTGTGCAGTTAACACAGATTTTTATTTCGTTTTCTAGAAAAATATTATGACATACCTCAGAAATGCTGGTCATGGTTCATTCTGGCATTGTCTAATGAGATATCAGGATTTTGTAATGACTGCTATCAAACATTACATGCCAGGGCTAGTTGCCTACAGCAGACTAGAACATTTTTCCCCTGCTCACACTTGTTTGAAGCAGCACTTCTCAATATCTAAGAAGCTCAGGAGTCAAGTGAAGCACAAATGAAAAGGGAGACAGGCAGAAGTGCTAACTGGTTGCAAGTGAAATGCAGTCTAAATTGCTGTAAAAGAAAAGTTAGGTTTTTTGATTGCTCTGAAGCACACAGAATGGTCTCCAGAGGAGAAAAACAGGTGGTACTTTTGTTAGATGCCTGTCTTGTTTGAAATGCTGATGACTGTAAGTGAAATCAAGAAGGAATTTTCTTTTGCATCAGACTGGCAGGGATCTTAGGGTTTTTTTCTTGTTTTCTGTGTTAATTTCCATAAGATTTACTTTCTAGAATTTTCTCACATGACATTACATATTTCCTTACTGTTATAGCATAATTCTGGTTCATTTTTAATGTGAATCATGCCACCACCTCACTTACTCCATGGCCCCACAAACAGCTGTATGGAAATCGGAAGGAAATACAGGGGTACAAATGAGTGGCGGGAATTAAAATGATAGAGGCATATTCTCAGTCTCTCTGTCTTTGGGCACAGTTTAGCCTCCTCGGGCCTAAAGTATCTTTAGGTTAATGTCTTTAAAAGTGTCTGGATGAAATATAATGGCCTGCAATATATAGGGAATATATTAAATGATGGAATTGTTCTTTCCAGGTGTATACCTCCTGCAAGCTTATTTTCTTGGCTTGCATCACAGGCCAGAGAAAAGTTGAAAGCATAGTGAAAATTAACCCTCAGAAATAAGGGTTGAATAGAGGGTTGATTGTCAGATGCAGCCAGGTGCAATACCTGAATTGCATCTAATTAATCTTCATATAAAAATAGCACAGAAATCAGTCTTAAGATGGCATGTGTCATACAAAGGCACATCTTTCACTAGTGAAGATTGCAAAGTTTATTTGAAGTTGATGGTTGCAAATTACTTTGAGTTTCTGCCCTGATGATTATGCCTTATAACCCTTGGGTTGAGGGTGGAGTAGGGAAAATGATTAAGCTTCCTTCTTTAGTTTTCACACTAATAATTTGTGATGACTTTTGAAGGTGTGAATCCAAAGCAGATCTTAGTTTTCCTCTCCTTAATTTTCGGTAAGCATCCCTCTGAAGACCTCGGAGCTATTTTCAGAGTTAGACAGAGGAGAGTCAGTCACTGTGTGTACTTGTGCATATGGTGGTATTTATGTGCATTTACTGTTAAGATTCAGCTGAATGGCCTATATAGCATATAAACAGCTATGCTGGTAATTAATAAAAATTAAGTAATTGTGTTTAATATATAGAAGCTAGGAGGTGTGGAATAATTATGAATTACCCCAGTTTCAGCAGAAGGAAGACTTGCAGTATTTTCTTCCGTCTTATTGTTCTCTTTTTGTTGCAGGTTTCCCCAGCATGCAGTTTGTTGATGGTGAACATTTAGCATAAATGAATTAGTATTTTTGCCTATATTCAAATGAATATTGAATAGAAATTCAGGTAGTTCCATTTAATGTAAAGTCTCGGAAAGAGGTAAAATAGACTTCAGTTTTCTTGGGAAACAAAGGTGAATAGGTTATCTCAGCAGAATGTATATTGGATATGCTATAGGAAAGCTCTAAGAAATGGAAAAGCATGTAAGAAATATGTCTGCCTCCTTGAAATGAACTTTTGTTGCTGACTTTGTGCAGATTGCCTCTAGGTAGTAACTAGTCACCCTCCTTGCCTCTTGTCCTACTTCTCATCTCATAATGCTGCTAGTATTATGTGTAAATGGATTGCTGTAGCTTTCAAATACATTAATATTATCACAGTTAAATATAGTTTGTCTGTGCCTGAAAGGTAGTAATCTGCTTAATGTTGTGGTTCTCTTCATATTGTGTCTTCAAGAATGCTAAGCTGGTGGCTGGCACTTAGTAAAGTAATATGACATCAGATGACAGCTTGCTCAGTGTAAATGATGTCCTGAGTGACAAACACTGCAAGGTCTAAACCAGCTTGTTTTGTCAGTCTGACCTTGAGTTCTCACTTGAAAATATTTGACAGTGCTGCTGTTTTATTTTTTTCTTTTTTTTTAAATATACCTGCTGGAGATGCTTCTAGCTTTCCATTGGACTACTCCTTGTGATGCATAGCAACCTCATTAACACCAGTCAAAAACCCGGATTGTGCTGGGCCTGATTCTCATTTACGTTAAGATCCTTAAGTGTCTTTCTGGCTAGATAAAGAACTTATATACACTGTGTAAATTACCTATATGTTCACTTAAAACCTAGTATGAATGTATGTAGTGATTTGCACAAGCTTTAAGCATGTCATACACTGACAGAACTCAATGTAAATGAGTTCCTGATGTAAACAAGAGTTAATCCTCTTCTCTCTGGTTCCTAATATATGCATTATATTGGAGATAATTAGTGATTTTGCTTAAAGAAATGCATACGTCTTTTTCATTTCCCTCAAAAACAGTTTAACTGCAAAAGATGCAGGTGAGTATCAGGTTGGAGGTTTTTTTTGGGTTTCTTTTTTTTTGCCATCCGCCTTATTCCACTGCATTTGAGACATATAAATGATGCTGTGAGATAAAACTGAATTGTAGGAGAAAAATCTGAAAAAAAGCTTTACTTCCCTATGGAGCAGTGAGAGACTGACCTCATGTGGTGTGAAACCAAAGTTGCGAGGGGAAATACAAAGATAAAACTGAATAAACGGAATTTCTTTGAAAAATTAATTTTTCTCATGCATTTCTGATTGTTGTTGGATGCTTATATTTAAATAATATTAGTTTGGATAGATTGTAATGTGATTGCTCCTAGGAAGTTGACTAGTACCTCTATTCCCAAAGACTTTTTTGTGTCCTGAAGGGAGTGTTCTAACAAGCTGACCCCAAGACAGCAGGCTAGCAGCTGAGGGCCAATTATCCTGGCTGCTGCCTGTGTGTGATTTTAATTGAAATGAGTAGGAGTTTCATGTGAGCAAGTGACAGGATAATCAGTCGTGGTTTCTAAGCCCTTTCTGGCGCTTCCCCAGCAGCATGCTTGCTCTGTGCCTTCACATCCTTGCTGCCTGAAATGAAGACTGTGGTTAAGAAAATTATGAAGTGGTACCATGCCAGAATGGGAAGGGTGTTCTTAGCCTGTACATTTTTTACAAGCATGAACGATATTAATACTGGAGTCTTCTGAGTCAGTTCTGTTGGCCTGATTCATCAGTATATATGGAAACATCTAGGTATATAGATAATGAAAGGAGGCTCTGTTATTTTGAAAAGTCTCCTTTTAAAATAAGTAACGTGCATTTAGATTTAAGGATTTAGAGGGTAATGTGGCTTATGGACTTTAACAAAAAATCTGCTTGAAAATCTTTTGGGCAATTCAGGTGAGCTTGAGAAACTCAGTCTCCATCCTGCAAAGACTTCTCTTTATGCATAATTGTACTCTCTCTGTTCTTTATGTTGACTTAAGTGTCTGAAATAACAAAGTCCTGTAGCATTTTCTACAAGTACTCTGAGTTCCTCACAACAAACTTTCCATTTTCTTCTTTATAGATCCTCTTGGAACCTGGGGTCATACAAGATGTCCTAGCAGCTGGAAGTCATTTGCAGCTGTTGGAGCTTCTCAGTTTATGTTCTCACTATCTCATTCAGGTGAGGTTTCTCTGCCTGATTATCAGCTCTTTCTGTTTGGAAAACTTCTGTTTCAAAGCTCATTTCATAATGAAAGTATTGGTATAAGGCCTGGTGTAACCTAAATGGCAATAATCCCCATTTCAGGAGACCTGAATTTTGAGTGCAGTTTGGTAGGTGCTTTCTTGGCACATCTATTTTGTCCATTTCAGTCCTGAAAACAAGGTTGGCTCACTGAGACTTATCACCACATGGGAGTTTGATTCCCCCCTTTACCAGAGAATTTTAGTTTACCGAACGTTAAATATTTTTTTGTGGTGATCGTGAGTATTGTGAAGCATTCAAATGTGTAAGTGTTTATGACAGAATATTCATGCACATTCCACTACCTCACACTGAAGGGCTAGAGCTTATTACCATGGCACCTTACTCTCAACTGGCCTCTTGCCCATAGCGTTGATAATATTATCAACATCAGGGCTGTCATTATGAAACAAAAATCCGAATTCAGTAAAATAATTTTTTGTCCTTGGCTTGTGTAGGAGATGTCTCATGGTGTTAACAAGAACATAACTTCGTATCAATGAAAAGCCTTATTTAAAAAATGGCAGTAACAATTCTACAGAACTGTTCCCTTTTTTTTTTGTAATTTTTCTGTATTATTTCTGAAATAGGGTGTGTTGGCTGTATCTGTGCAACAGTTGGGCATGGAAATGCACATCAGCACAATCCTCTCCATATGCACTTGCCTTCCAACAGCATTAACTGCCTTTGAACAGTCTGAGTGTGCTTGGCAGCACACTGAGTTACTGAGTACCATAGGCATGCGGGAGCTCGTGTTAAGAGCTTCAGGATATACTTGAAGGCTCTGTGTCTTACAGAGAAAGAATCTGTTCCTTGAGTGTTAGCCTTAGGGAAGCTTTCAGACAATAAGCTGCTCTTAATTTGTGCATTATAAATTGATTAGAATGTTAAAGGAGCTGGTAGAGGACTGCGATTTTTATAATTTTTTTTTCAGGCATGTAAGGAGGGATTTAATTTTTCTGAGAAAATAGACATAGAACGTAATGAGAAAGATGGTTGGTTTGAGAAAGAAGAAATGTGAGATGTTGAATAAGCCACAAACCCTTTTGGCCTGACAGTTGTCAGGCAGGCTTGGGAACATGTTACAGTAGTGAGAAAGAAGATACAAGTCTATCATTGATAGTCATTCTGTGTATTTAATGCCCCCCTAACAAATTAGTCAGTGTGAGCATGCCTCTGGTATTTACATGTTCTATCTTTGTCAGAAGTTGAAACAAAGAGACCATTGGAGCAAAGACACTTGGGAAAATAAAAGATTAGGGAAGACGCTGAGTATTGTAATGCAGGTGAGGTGGGGACATGAGAGGACTGTAGGAAAGGAGCAAGTTCATGCCAAGCATAAGTCTTTTTACTAACTTCTGCCATGATCTGTGTTGAGCAGTCTCTCATATTTGTAGCTCTTATCTTGGCACCATCTTAATACTTCAATTCTGAGGCCACTCCGGTGGAAAGACAACTGTAGAATTAGTAGGGCTTTGGCTCTCATCTTTGATGCTCGTTCCATTGTCAAGTATTTAGGAACAGAACTGCTAATAAATTGGAACAAACCCACAAATCCAAACCAAACAAACAAAAAAAAATCAACCCCCAAACTATCCCCTTGCCCCCACCCTGGAGTGAGCAAACATTGCTGCTAAATTACTCTGAAATTAACAGACCAGTAAAAATTCTCTGGAGGTGATGGTCAATACGCCGTTAGTCAAATGATGTGAAAGACCACTGCTGTGTTCTGGGTATGGTGCCACGGTAGAGTAGCTGGAGCTACACTGGTGTAAAAATGAAGAGGAAGTGGGACCCAGTGTCCAGATTTTATGGTGGTGGAGGTAGGGAATAAGGTAGGGGATGAAGGGTAGGGAATAAGGAGGAGACTGTGCGTTGGAAGACAGAGAGCAGTGGTAGTTCCATAAAGTATTTTTGAATAGGGGTGGTCTTGTACAGTTTTAATCTGCATGGACATCTGGGGGGTGATCGTAGCTTACATCATGTTGAGTTCTAGACTGTGTTTTACTCTTTTTACAGTATTTTTTTTACCAGGTTCACCTTATAAGGCATATCTGTAGATAGATATGCAGTCTGGATGGATGACAGTCAGAATTTATCTGTCTTGGTTGTTCTGCAGAGTTGCTGTCCATGCAAGTCATCAACCTTGATTAGTTGTGTAAGCATTTTTAGCAGAAGTCAGACTGTGCAGAAAGACTGTGTTATCTTTCAGAGTTTGAAGTAATTACATCTGTTAATGTTCTACATACTAGTGGGTGATTTTAAAAATACCCATTGCTTTATTTTAGTACTGTTTAAAAATAATCTAATTAAAGAAGGCTTCTTTAAAGCCACTTACCCTTGCTGCAGTTGGTAGCTGGGTTGTCTTGTCACTGTGCATGCTGTGATACAGATGCTGGGAAGAGAATAATGCTTCTTTCTGATGAGTCCAAGTGCTGCAGAGTTCTTTATTTACTGTACTACTGAATTTCTTTCTGGCTGTTTTGAGTTGTTCAGGTAGCATGAACTTAGTTTATTTTAGCATAGATTCAGGAAATACAGTATGTGGGATGTAGCTGCCATTTATTATTGCATAATGATGACACAGAATTTTAACTTGTTAGGATTGTCTTTAATTGTTTGGATTGGATCAGGCTTTTCCCATAGAAGAGTGCCGCTCTTATTGTTAGAGCTTGTTCCAGTTCA
>NW_010404067.1:34538-36897 GCF_000710305.1 Buceros rhinoceros silvestris | reverse complement strand
GCAGGTTTTTGGAGCTCAAGCTAGTTTCATCTCTTCTTGCTACTTTTATCTGGGGCTTGTAATTACTACATGGATTTTAATAAGGATTTTTTTTTCTACAAATGAAGTTGGCATGCCCCATACATGTATCTGTTCCAAGGCATATTTGTATTCTGAGAGGTTCCAAAGGAGGCTGACTGATCTAATTCATCAAAGATGATTGTCAAAGAGTCTAATTGTTGAAGATGATTTGCAGTGTACTGGAGGCAGATTCGTTTCCAGCCAATGCTGACTTTTATATTCACCAATCTTTAAGGGATTTCCTATCAGTTGTCTTAGAATGAACAAGATGTTCTTTTGACTGTAAGACAGATCTTCTTTCTTGTAGACCAATCAGCCTAAAGCACTTTAATTTGTTGAAATACATCTCAAAAAACTTTCTGTAACAAATTGTTTGAACCATGATTATGGCGTTTCCATGAAGAGTTTTTGATCAAAGGAAAGACAGGAAAAAGGAGAGGAGCATTCTTTCCTCCCACTCCCGATTAGGTAATATCCATTTCTAAGACGTTTATGATAGCATGACACAATGGAAGTTTCTGACAGCACTGCTAGTTTACCAAATGTGTTTTATCATCTGTAAACTTCACATATCAAACGTTCTATAGCATCCGATGTTGATTCCATTTTCTCATTGGAAAACTCATTCTCATTTAGGATTGATAATTTACTAGTTTTTATTTTAAAAGAATTGTAGATCATATTTTCCTCTACTTACAAACAAGAGAAATGCCCAAGCATTCCTTACTTTAGGTCTTAATTCCTGCTTTGTGTTGTACAGACTTCTACCCCGCCTCAGCAGTGTCACATCTTGAATTATGATTACTCCCCAGGCTTTGTTGTTTGGGGTTTTTGTTTTAGCCTCATTTGTAGAGGGGGACTTCTTTGAAGCAGGCTGATGTATTGTATTCAAGATACATACATATTAATCTCTCAGATCATGTCATCTGCATAATTCTCAGGTACTTTAAACATTGTTACAAGGCTTGCAGTCTCACACATTGGTCTCAGCCTAAACAAATGGTAGGGCAATGTGATTGTGCTTTGCTATATTGCTGCTATATAGGTATGGCAAAGCTAAGCTGAAGACTCGAGTTTTTGTGTGTCTTGAATTGCACTAACGCCTGTGATCCTGCACAAAGCGTTTACTTGCAGAGTGCACATCTTCTCTAAGACACTTGTTTCCTGAGTTCCTCTTCCTGCTCAGATTGCTTGTCAGTTTTGGCAGAGGTTTTTCAAAGGTAGCTAATGCAGAGAGCTGCAACCAGCAGGTAGACTTAGAAATATAATGGGAGCAGGTTATCTGAATGTCTTGTTTCCCTTCCAAAAGTTTTAGTCTTCAGTGTTCCAGTGGACCATAACTGTCCTACTGTTGACATTGGAGAAGGCAAGAGAAAGCTAGTTGAAGGCATTGAATGTGATGGATGTCTGAGATTGTATTTCTGTTTTGCACTTTAAAGTGTGTAGCTGTTTTTCTGAAGGGTGCATGATGACTTTATTCTTATGCAAGAGAATAAATGTGTTAAAAGATTTATTCAGAATACAGAAATGCTTGTTTCATAAATGCATCTGAGTTAAATAACTGATTGTTGATGTGAGAAGTTCTGTCTTTTTCCTTAGCTGTTTGTGTATTCATTACCAAAGAGAGCCACAAACTGCAAATTATTTCAACAATCAAAGAATCTTGAGGGAATGCTATTGAGCATACAAGTTTTTAATGGAATTTCCTTCTACTGATCAACACCAACTCAATATTGTACAGATATAACTTTAGTAAATCAATTTTTAATCCAGAGGTTGATTTCCACTGGCATTTGGGAACCTGGGTCATAAGACTGTTCATATTTGAAATCTTAAAGCTAAGTGATTTTTTCTGTGTTTTCTGAAGTCCAGTGTCATTGGTTTTGTGGAGTTCTTACAACTCCTGGGTGACATTCAAGGTAACAGAGTGATATGTGTGAGTGAGGAGTTTAGAGAACTGTGCGAAGGAACCCACTTGTTTCTGAGAGCCAGAACACAACAAGATTGTTGGCATCCGACCCTTCAAGTTTCTGTAGAGATTGAGAGCATCAGCTTCGTATTGCTAGAAGTCCTAGCTCAGTTGGGATTTTAACTACTGGGTTTTTCACACAGAGCAAATTAAACTGCTGGAAAAAAAATCTAAAGGTCATCTAGCAACCATAGCTTGCCTTTTTTTAACTGAGGTTTTTATTCTAAGTACATGCATGCATACTTTCCATCCCCCAGAATTAAAAGTGATGTTGTATAAAGCCACCACCATCAAACTTGAGTCTACCGATTTCACTCTCCCTGGTGGAAA